>NW_019384490.1:316056-413276 GCF_000671375.1 Centruroides sculpturatus
CGATGGTCGCGATCGACGATAGCGATTATAGCGAGCGTGTCTTTTATGCCGAATTTTTCCTACCCGAAGGATCGCGCAGAGTCTGTGAGACGCCAGAACTTTTTAAACTTATTTTTGCAAGTAATCTTGGCGCTCAGTAAAAACGTCATTTATTGCAGCTCGAAATAATTAGAGTACTTGAATTATTTGTAATTATTTGAAAAAATTCGAAAAAATGCTGCTGAAAAAAACTGCCATTAACGTCTGAGAGACGGCTGTTGATCAGGTAAGGGCTAAGGTTATCTTATATCAGACACACTTGCTGGTGAAAGAATAGAAGTGATATTACATAGCAGATATAATTTGTTTAGTATATGCCGAGAATTTTTCGTACTTTGTTATATCGTGGTATTTATTTTCTCTAGACAAAAGTGATACAACAAAGAGTTACTGTATTATTGTACTTCACGGTTAAAGATTTAGAAATTTTGACATTATTTCCTGTTTAGCGAGAACAAGCCTTTATAAATTTAACTTCTTTATGTCGTTAAAGAGCTTATTCGCCACAGAACGAAATTTCATCACAGATTCCGTAGCCATAATGAAAAAAAAACAAAAAAAAACGGAATGGCCTGTCAAAACCTAAAAAAGAAACTAAACTTGTGCACGTTTAAGCCAAAACAAACAAGTACACGTAAAGTCAGAAGGAAAATAGTGCCAAGTGATATAAACCGCTCGTAAATGGTTGTGGCCCTTTCATAAACTTAAGTCAGCACAAAAGTCCTTGAAGTGCCTGCTCGCGCCTAAAGTAGTTTTTGTTGCTGTGGTAACCAGACTGTTGTTATGGCAACCACTGCTAGACCCTTAAACTTTATGTGATGAAATTCTTAAAAGTTTATTTCACTTTAGTTGAAAATAAACTAGTCACAGCTATGCTGACTAACTCTTTCAAACGATGGATATTAAAATTTATACCTAGCACCAAAAATAGGCTTGATGCGGCCCTCCGAACCCCGCGTATGGTCATCATAAAAATTCTCACATATCACAAAATATTGGTCTGAGGACCCTAAGAATTCATTTAGTACTCACTGTCTGTTTTCGAAGAAATGTACTCTTCACTTCCAGTGAATTGGCCTCCAAATTTTGGATGACCAGACCCATATAATCCGTGAGTTCAAACGTTAACCGCTCTCAAAATATTTCAGTCATGCTCAAAATGATTACATCATTGTAATCCATACACTTTGTCAAATCCAACGATATATAATTTATCTATGACACAAGGAATCCGGTGTAAAACACTAGAAAATCCAGAGCGCCCGCACAGACATCTCACAATTCAGTTACAATAACCATCAAACTACGTCTAATATCAGCTTGACCGTGGCAAATTGTAACCATTGATTTGTTCCAACTACATGGAGTTTATTACCAACTAATTGTAAATGGCCGGGTATCGCCGATTTTTTATTTCTCACAAATACTCTCACACATGCTGTTATCAACAGAACGAAACGACCGCTTTCTTCATTCGCAACCCGCGGCGACCTTTTTAGCGATATTGGACTACGGTACAGCTCGTCGTACTTTCGTTGGTTACCAATAATATAAAAAATCAGTCGTAAATTTCAAGCCCAGGACATTGAAAATTATGAAAGTTAAGCGCTCTCGTTATCAGTGCATTAGAGCAACAACTTCAGCAAATCGTAACACTCCTTAATTAAAAAAGATGATAAAACGGAATTACATTTACAATGCCATCTGAAGATCACAACAGAAACTATACTCAAATAATCTATATAAATAAAAATGTAACGTTGGTATGTTCAAATTCTTAAATTAATGCAATATTTTCGCCGATTGCTTTAAAATTTTGAGACAACATTGCACGCGAATAAACGTACTATTATATATATGTCCGAGCATCGCAGGGTAAGCTTATCCGCTAGTATGTTTTATATATTATAAAAAAAGTTTAACTTATTAATATATTAAAAAATAATTCGAATGTTTTATCTGTTGTTTTTTTCTAATAATAATATTATTAGATTCAAAATAAAATTCATTTAATTCTTTAATTAATATATTTTTATGTAATTTTTTATAAATATCTAAACAATAAATGAATTCATCTAGTGAAATAATATATTTAAATAATGTAAAATATTTAATATTACGAATTATTTTGACTTTTTAGATTTGACTTTATATTACGTCACAAGGAGAAAACAGGAAGTTGAATGGCGTCACCACGTATTAATGTGGTCACATGACCTCTCAGGTCACTGCAAAAGACATGTGCTTCTGTTTACAATATTATCTTGTAAAGTAACTAACAAAGTTGAATAAAAATGTTAAAAATAACAGAAAGTTGTCAATAACAAACATATAAGAGATGAAATTAGTACAAAAACTAACTTAATAACTATAAATGCAACAAAAATGACTTTTATACATTGCATTTACGTTTAAATAAATAAAAATTATCATCATAAATCATGAGTAGTATAATGGAAATATGTAATGAACTAAAGGAATTTGTAATATCACAAAAATTAGCACAAAAATTGAAGAAAAATATAGAAAACAGAACTTTTTCGTCTAGACTATAGATGACCTTGAGCTTTGTACCAGGTCTATTTCTATAAAAAATCGAAAATGCCAAATTTATTTAAAAATAAAATCAAAAACAATTTTTTCTATGTAAAATAAACTCAGAAGAAAACAATCGCGAAAACTGCATAAGTCTAGCATTTATAGTTCTCAAAAAATATTTTTTCACGACATATTTTCTCAGCAGGCAGATTTTTCTGCCGGGCTGAGAAAATACGTCGCTGCTAGACGCTCAGCCGGCAGAATTTTCTGCCGGTTGAGATACAAATTAATTAATTAAAATAAATCTACTCGCAAAATGTACGTCACAAATGTAACATTTACTTGTTAGCATCTTGTCATCTGGTGGAATGTATCGCATCCACTCCTCAATCTTATCGCTAGGAACACGGAAAAAAATGTCTCTTCTCGTTCGATGACTTATATCCTGCCTTGCATCCTGGCACAAAGCACGTTAGCATTTTTATGTAGCTAAAAAACATAATTATTATAAGTCGAAATCACTGACCTCAGTAAACACATAACAAGAACAACGCTCTTCTGCTAACAGTGGCGCCAACTAGTGGCAAATATCTCTAGCTAAGTTTGAACTATTAGTCGAAAGACCAGTTAATCTACTGACTCTGCCCATGGTATATTCAAATATCAATGGCAAAATGGAAGCGCTGTATTGTCGAAACCGGGTCAGCTTCCACGCAGCCAGATTATAGGCATTCACGCACGCGCTTTACAGAGCACCAACCTCATGGTGGAAGCTACACACAAACAATGCTTCCAACGATTCTATCCAGGACCGGTTCTGGGCTGTTAGCCGCCCTCGCCCGATTATGTGATTATTCGCTATAGATTTATAACTTAACCAAACTGATAAGAATTTACTGGTACGTTTTTATGATAGTTCTGTATAGTTGAAAAGAGTTAAAAAGTCCATTAAAATATTTGATATATTTATTCTGCTTTCCGATCTTATATTACTTACGGATTTCAATGTTAAACCAGTGATATTACGATTTCCTATATCCCATCTATAAAGGGATGTAGAAAAAAAGGTTTACAATTCTTGTACAATGTTAAAAAATTAACTGTTACTTTGGCAGCATCATTTACAACTAAATTTAATGAGAGAGACGCAGGAGGTACAGAAAAGCTCTAGAATTTATTTTCCTTAAATTTACGATTTATGTATCCGTTCTCATTAGTGGTGTGCCATGATATTTGATGATAGAGAAGCTGTGTTTCTCTAAGAAGCCGACTTCCAGGGGCTATCAGTTAATTTCAGTCTAGGGTTTTGTTCCATAAGTCAGTAAAAACCGTAGACTTCTTTAAATGTATTTTTAATATCACAATTACATTCTGAATCGCTAGCCACGATATAAGGGCTAAAATTATAAATAAAATAATAAAAACTTACTTGGTAAAATGTACAGTACATACCTGGTACAAAATATTCTTCAATTGTATGAATATATTTTTAAAGAAAATTATAATTAAATATAGCTTTGTGAAGAAACGTACATAAAAATAACATAAAATCTTCTTTACTTTTTAAATCTTAAACCAATCTACTTAGTCTAGGGGTCCCCAAAGTGGTCGATATAGACCCCTTGGGGTCGATAAGAGTTCTTCAGGGGTCGATTAATACACGAGGGTCGAAAGGGGGTCGATTAATACCAAAGAGGATCAATAAAACTGTCTAGGAAAAATATAGAATATTTCAATAAAAATTCGAAATACGGATATGATCAACAACATTACTGACTACCCTAGTTATAACTTGAGTTTTGCCTTAGCCTACGCCGCTTTAAGCATGTGCTACTCTGGTTTCACTCATCTGACAACTGTACTAGTGTTACAAACATGTTACGAACACTGGTAGTTCATTATACACAGACATACGTTACACTGCAGTTACATTCTAGTAGGGTTGTCGCTCTAAGTATTTTATATCAAAATGTAGATATTTTGTCCTTTACAGAGTAAATATCGTAATATATCGAAGATAATTAATATAGTACAGAAGCGTTTGCAAGGAAAAAACGTTACAATTGTTCGAGCTCGAACAATCATAATGGCCTTTCAATTAAAAATAAAGCTATTTAAATCTTCAACGATTTTAAATATTTTTCAAACTTGCGAAGAAAATGAAACTATAATCTCCACATGAACCGGGGAGGAGACGAAAGAAAGAAAGAAAATGAAAAGCTTTCCGACCATGATTTGGAGATATAAAGTATATTAAACATCTTGATAAATTAAGAGAAGACTTTAAAGCACGTTTCGAAGATTTGGAGAATATGCGTGTTCCCGAATGATTTGCTAATCCATTTGATGTAAAAATAGATAATGAAGGTAGTGAACCTGCTTAGAAGATGAACCGAGTGAAATATATGTAGATCTCGAAACTAAAGCGTTGTTTAAAAATAAAAACCTCAGTGAATTTTGGAGCAATAACAATATTGCCACTAAATATCCCAAGCTCAGAGCAAGCCGAACCTTTCTTACTCGCATTCCCAACTTCATATGTGGTTGAGGCTGATTTTAGCCACGAGAACGCTATTTTGACAAAACAGAGGAACAGATTGAACTTGGAAAACCGTGGTGATTTGCGACTAAAACTTACCAATTTTCAACCGAATATCAATAATCTTGCCGCTTCTCTTCAGAGACATCCATCCCACTAATATCAACTATTTTAATAAAAAGTTATGTTAACATATTTTTAAGGCATTCAGTAGTAGTCGCAAAATGACAGTAAGAGGTTTCTTTTTCACCCAATATAACTTGTTATGTTTTCAAAAATAATTGTGTATTTTACGTATTATGACACGTACGGTTTAAAAATTATAGGCATATTTCCATCTATCCATAATTTCGCTATTATTTTTTAAGATTATAAATTAGTGGAAAATATCTTCTTTTTTCTGTTAAAGTTATTGGGTGGATTTTATAAGAAATGGGAACTATAAATTCTTTTGTTGAGTTGTTACGCGGGTCTCCTTATCGCTTAACATCAGAAATGCAAAAAGGATTTAATGTTTTTATTAAATACATAATCTGGGGGTCGATAAGAAGGCAAATATTCTATAAAGGGGTCGAAGGGATAAAAAGTTTGGGGACCCCTAACTTAGTCAAATAGCGCCCTACGAGTGACTAATGGATGGAATCAGAGACGATCCTGGTAGGTGCATGCACGAGGTTGCCGATACTGGTCAATGTCAAATTCCTCTTTTGTCGCATCACTAATATACCTCAAAAGACGCGACAGGGTTGCTGTACATTTTAAACGTTTTTCTCATAGCTGTAAAAATCTAAATATGTTAATAGATTGTCCGTCGTTTGTTTTCTAACTAATTCATTTTAGGACCAGGTGTCCACGGAAATTTCTAAAGTTTACAACTTTTCGGTCACTCTCATTGAACTGGAAAAATTTCTGTCTTTATTACATCTAATATTACGAAGAAATCAGTCTCCACTGTACTCAGCTAGATATTGGTTTGGTTAAGCTTTTGTTTAAGTAAAATTCCGGCTCTTTCAGCAGGGTTTTATTTATGTCCCTAATTCCCTAACTCGGCAATCCGGCCATGTCATTTTTAGCCATGTTTTTACCTAAAACGAGTTAGAAAGAAAAAACGCTTCTTGCATAGCGAAAATAACTAAATAAAAACTTCCAGAGTATACATGATATAATTCTCTCCACTTGAATATAAACCTTCTAAATCCCCAGTGTTACTCTTTTTGGCAAACGTTTTCGACCCTACCAGGGTCTTCTTCAGGCTACCGTTTTAATAAATTCAAACAGTGCAAAATCGAACAGGAATGGATTAAATGCGATTCAATATATTACCTCCAGTGGTAGATAGGAAGTTCATTTGTTATACATGATATTTTATAAATTAATCTATTTTCAAAATCCATCATCATCATCATTATTATTATTAGTATAGAATTTCTTTAAGTAAAAATTGTAAATGTCAGAAGAAAAATTGAATAATTTTATTATCTTTTTTTTTTTTTTTTTTTAATGTAAATTTCTCACACCAGAGGGAATATGTTATTTACTTGGTCGTTCGTCAGTGGTTTTCGAGATTTCATCCACTATTAGATATGTAACAGTTATATACAAATTTTATTTATGAACTCCGTTATCGAGGTAAAATCTAATTTGTTTTATTTAAAAACACTCCTGTTCTGATGGAGATGTTAAATAAACTGAAAAGTACTGTCAGTAGTCTAAGTACTGTGTTGCCTGGAAATCCAGTCACAAGAGAATATGAAATAGAGAAATTAATAGCAAGTTCTGGTCCTTCTTTAATATGGAAAGTGTATAAAGGAATTAAAAGAAGCACCAAACAGGTGTGTTATATTACTATTACCTTATCTATTAATATTTGCTGACTTAACAGGTGTTTCATATGTTATTTTACTCATGTTTATAGATAAGATTACTTAAATTATTTATTAATCGAAATAAAATTGGAATTATATATATATACACATACTACACTGAAACATGTAATTTTAAATTATTTTAAACATTCTTATTTACAGCAAGAATATGGACAAATTATGAATATGCTAAAAGTTGTTTTTAAAGGTATTGTTTATCATCTTGAAACATACAGACAGTTTGTACAAGTATCTTGACAAGTAGATCTATAAAAAGTATAATATAGTAGTTGTTGTATTTCTGTTGATAACATAGCTCTATAATCATGTTATATGTTAGATATGTTACCATGGAAATAAAAAAAATACTTAAATATTTGTTTTATTTTAATAAAGAAAAAAGAGAGCGACTGTTGTTGCAATTTCTATACACATATATATTTGAAATATATTTTTGAAATATATATGTGTATAGAAATTGCTTTCTTATGTATTTGAAATGGAGCATTATTTAATCAATCTAGTTTACATATAATGTAAAGTGTATAATATATGCAAGGTATAAAAAATATTGCTAAAATGTAATATAGTATATAACAGTATATAATATATTCATAATCAGAACAATATTAATATATTAAGTTGAATATTAAAGAAAATCATTGTCTTGTGATTTTCATGGAAAGATTCATGATGATCATAAATTTTCTAATTGTACACCAATAAGATCAATATGTTGCATTATTATTTACCATCCAATAAATGATAAAAAGAGTATCTAATTTTCTAAATCAACTATTTCTAGAAGTATAGAACTTGTTTAACTTTGAGGTCACTATATATGTATTTGATTAATTAATAATATGTTAGAGGATGTGTATTCATCAAAAATTAATTATTAATAATAACTATTTAATAGTTCACTCTATTTAACAAATACAACTTTTCTTAAATTGACATAGAATTATAGTATATATATATATATATATATATATATATATTTCATATACAAGGTATGTTGTTTATTTCAATCAATGTATTTGTAGGTGGTTTACTCTAATCAAAAATCATTTTCAAGTGAAGTAAAATGATCACATTTTCTTTATTTTTATTATTCTGAGCATTACTGATTAATAAAACTGTTTATACAAATTACCAATTTTTTATACAATAAAATATACCTAGTTAGCTTCACTGTAAATAAATTTATATTGATGATAATTAGATAAAGTTATTATATAGCATAAACAATAACATATTAAAACATAATTGAAAATAATAAATGACTTTTTATATGCTATATCTATATATATAATCTTGTAAAGGCTTTCTACATAATCATTCCTCTTAATGACTGAGTTTTTATTCATAGACAGCTGTTTACTAAATGTTTCACTATAATGTATTTTAGTGCTGTATATTTTATTGTTTTGAAATACTATTAATGTTTTTAATTGATATTGACATTTATTAGTTTTGATTAAAGATTTAATAAAGCTGGATTAAGAAAATTCATTTTTATTTTATCATCAGGCAGATAGCATATGAGAACTTTTTCTGCTCAGAGTGCATTAAGAGCTAGTATAATTAGTTCTACACTATTTCAGAATGTAAACAAACTTAGGTGATGTTTTGTTAGCACATCTGCTGTAACTGCAATGATGCCTCATACTTTGAATCTAATTGAATCCAGTAGGTCAATTGAAGTCCAAATCAATTTTTTCTATTAGACATAATAGAAAGTGAATTAATCTATTTCCAGATCCTAAACAATACACATTTCAATAAACTTGAAACAACAAACAGATGTCATTTAAGGTAAAAATAACTCAATTAAATGCACTAATAATAAATTAAAACATGAAAACAATAAATAAAATACATAAAGACCATATAATAAAATAAAAATTACATTTACTGTTTGCACACTGTTGATTTCAGCATATTAAATGTGGCTGCTAGATGCCATGTGTACTGCTTTCATGCTTCCCAATAAATTTCCTTTTCATCTCAATTGTCAATATTATAGCCTTCCTCTTGTTAGACTTTGTTGCTTCCACACACTGCTGGGATGACGAGGTTAATAAGTAAAGGTTATATTTATTGGATTAAACAGAAAGATTTTGGGTATTTTTACATTACTTAATTTAGATGCGTGATTTAATTATAACATTTGTGCAGTTTAATATATTATTACTAACATTAGATTGTATTCTTTGTTCAGAAGCTTATTTTATGCTTTTAGCACAATTTTTCACTGTGTGAGAAGTTCGAACTTTGAAGTGTCATTCAAACTCCAAAAACAACTTTTGTTAAATTCAGCATTTGAAGTAGGTATATAAACTATATGTATATATAAGATGATAAGATGATCCATTTTGCAGAATGTATAAGTCACTTATCAGTTGGAAGTGTCCCACAATTTGTAATAAAAAGCTTTGTGGTACATTCTTAAGCTGTCTGAATTCTCTCAATCATATCTTCTCTAACTGTTGGCTCCTGTTTGTAGACAACATTCTTTAAATAGCCTCATAAATTAAAAGTCAGATAAAGTCAAGTCTGGCTATTGTATTAGTTTGTTGTCCAATCAACTTCCCATTAAAGTGCCTGTTTAAATAATTTATTATAATTCATTAGAACCTGAAGATAGGGGATCACTGAAAATATTTGTTCAACATTTATAAATATTTCGTATTATGACTGGAGTTTGTATGTATATATGCAAGTTTATTCATAGTGGGCACTGCTCCAGCTAACTGAATCCACATTCTTTGCCTTGTACAAAGATCATCATCTTCAAGCAAAACTGGTAGTTCATCTCTTATAAACTCCAGAAAGTTTTGCCTGTTCACATTTTCTTAGAAAAAATATGGATCTATTAGGTAACCATTGATAATGCTTTTGCATGAGTTTTTGTATCAGTTCATTATTTGAAGAAAAAGAATGATTCCATCAAATAATGATAATTTCCTAATGTTTTTTTTGTTTTTTTTAACAAAGTTCACAGATACCACAGACACACATGCATGATGTGGCAACTACATAAAAGTTCAAATCTCCTAACTTCTTATAAGTGCATCTCTCAAAAAAATGTTTCAGATAAAAGTCTGTTTTTGATGAAGGATCATAATATGCAATAAAAAAACTGGGTTTCTGAAAATGAAGTTGACCCAATTTTCACTGATTGTTATGCCATTTATGATAATATAGGTAGTCCATCTTGTTGCACCCTAACATTTTTTGTTCAATAATCTTTTGTAGGATGTATATTTTTTGAATTATTCCAGTAGATTGATTAAAATGGACTACCTTGTCTATATAAAAATAATATTTTTGTAGTTTTATATTTGAAATTATACTGCTGCTAAAATTCTCAATTAAAAACATTTCAGTTAATTTTTTATTTTGAATTTTAAATGATGTAGAATGAAATGTAAAAATAATAAGTTATTAAATTCTAAACAAAAATTGTTGAAAGAATAATAATCTATGCATAAGAAAAACTGTTTTTTATTGTATAAAAATCAAGTAACAAAAGTAAAATGAAAAACTTCATTATTTTAAGAATAATATTAATTACAAAATAATGTGTCTGCATTTCTCAACTGCTGGTGAGTTTGGTGAGTCATCATTTTACTTAATAAAAAGATTATACATGCTTAGCAGAAAAGTTGGTAAGAGTTAACTGAACAGGTTTACAAATTTAATGATTCAAATATTGAAATCAATTATTTTTTATATAAAAATTAATTTTATTTGGATTTCTTGATAAGTTTCTATAAAATTATTATTAATAATAGCATAATAAAAAAATATTTTTCTTTACACTTTGTAAGGATATAAAGCTATAAAAGGAATTTTAAAATTTATGTTAAAAATATTTAGAATCAAGAAATAAGTTATCCATATACATTACATTAATAAATAAGTATAAAATGCATTATATTGATAACTTATCATCCTAATAAAGTAGTCCTATATCTAGCCTATATTTAAAATAATTGTAAGATTTTGAGGCTGTATAATTGTTATGTAATGATAATAGATGATAAAAATGCTGTGTCAAACATTTATTGAATTAGTGACCAATAAAATAGAATATTAATGCATAATGTAAAATTGATGCATTACTGAATTTGAAACTTTTTGATATAAATTGTGAAGGGTTAAATAATGCAGCTGTTTATATTAATATAATAGTCCTTTGATATTTTGGTTTGGCATAAATTTTTATTTTATGTTTTAGTTCATTGTGTACCTTTGTTGTTAAAAATTCTGTGATTTTACATATTTCAATTATGTTCCATGCTTGTGCATGAGGAACAACAATTTTGAAAAATGTTTTTTATGGTGTGTATTCCATTTTTCAAATAGTAGTATTCTGTTCTCTGTGAATGATATTGCCTGAAGAGCACAGTTATAAACTTTGAAAGCATTCATGTAAATAAATATTTTCTGTAACACTGATAGATAGTTGTGTTGTTAATTTTTTAATATTGATTGGCATGAAGTGTTTTTATGTTTTATATCTTTTATGGAACCTGTGACAAGGTACTTCTTTTTGTTATTGAAATCTAGAGAACAGTGGCAAAAATAACAAACTTAGCTATTGGTCCTTTTGTGATGTTGAAAGCATGGAATTGTCCCATGTATCTCACTAAGGTATGAATCCTTTCCAAGTTGTGTTCAACCACTGCTTCCTCACGTAGAACAAAAGCTCCTGGCAAGACTAATTGGGAATAAATAGAGAATAGTTTGCTGATTATGAACAAAACTTATATCTTGCTTATTTGAATTTTGTTAAAATTTGTGATTAAAGATCCTTTACAAACACCTGTTTGTTCATTGTTGAATGAAAAGTTCCTTTAGTTGTTACAGACTTCACGAGGCAAATGCTGATCTCCAGTGTAGGTCTCTGGAGATCTGCATTTGCTCATATCAAGTTTTAGATTTTGTACAAAATCTAAAACAGTGATGTGTTGTATCCTTATATCCATCTATTAAATTAGAGTCTTGTTTCTGTGCCTTAAGGGATTGGTTATTCCAGGTGGTTAAAAGCCAGCCCTGCACACCACCATCAAATTTTAGAATTAATGCACATGCTATGTTACACTTCTTGTTTTCAATATGATAACAAAATTTACTTATATGAAACAAGGAGTACCTATGGGCAGTCCCCTATCAGGTGATCTATGCAAATTAGTGATATGCAGTTTGGAACATAAAATTTTACTATCATTCCTCCCTGAGATAATTGCATATAAGAGATATATTGGTGACATCTTAATCATTTGGAGATCTAAGCTGGATATCAAAAACTTCATATAATGTGTAAATAATAACCCTTACGGTCTTACACTTAATCTTGAACAATTCAGCAACAAATACACCCACTTCCTAGACCTGAACATTTATTTTAAAATGAGCCAAATCAAAACGGATGTTTACTATAAACCAGGGTTCCAGCCATTATTTATACCAGTGGCCTCAAATGATCCTTATACATACAAAATAGCAATGTTTAGAACTCTCACAAAAAGAGCATTCACACATTGCATAAGCACAGTTGACACATTGCAAGAATTAAAAACATATTAAAGAAATAGCAATGGCACATAGATAGCAGAGAACTATATTAAGAGAATGAATGATCACACCATTTCCAATCTCAACAGGTGTGATAGTCAAGATTTAGAGCATACAAATATATATTAATTGATTATGACCGGGGATTAAAGGCTTTATACAAAGAAATTACTACTAATAGAGGGTGGGCAATAACATACAGATGTAACCCATCTATTTATTTGTTATTAACGGCAAAGACGTCATTAACACCTACAACACACCAGAGGTATATAGTATACCTGTGAGAGATGTCAGATTTCATAGAGATCTGATGCATATTGGTTTGACCAAGAAGTCCCTTAAAAAAATGGCTGGCGGAACATAAATATGATATACAATACAACAAGCCCTAGCAATATATACTTCTGAAACTGATGTGAAAGCTAAACTACAGCAAGCCAGTCTCATTGGATGCACCACCCTTCACACCAATCAGATCAAGATTTTGGAAGCTCTTGAAATTTGTAAAGCTGAACTAAAGGGAGAACGTATCAATTTTAAGGAGGAGGTGACCATCTCACATGCTTGGCGGTCCTTTTTTTTGATGATCCCGACAACATTAATAAGAAATAAAAATCAATTAATTCCCTTAAAATTTGTAACAAATGTATTTGTTAAATTTTATATTTTAACTTCTAATTTTAATTTTAATAATTTAATTAACACATATATGTGATTTTGATACTTGTTCTAATATGTAATTGTTCCAGCAATTTTAAAAATTTAAATTTGATCTTTTTAACATTCTAATTCTATTGAACATTTTGATCTGAAGCAGATCCTATTTGGATTGAAAATATTTGTCATAGCATATTTATATCAAATTACATTTGCTGGTATATTTCTGAATATTTTGTTTGTGTTATTTATTAGTATATAACCAGCTGTGGGAAGATTTAGGATGGAATTGGTATTAATAAATAAAAAAATTGTAAAAAGATTAATGTTTATTTCTATATATAGACCATGAGTCATATTATGATTCATTTTATTCATATGTTGTAGAAAAAAGGTTTTAGTTTTTAACTCTAGGAAAACCTTTTATTAAAATTTATATTTAATTAATTATAAATTGCCTTGTTAAGAAATTTATCAATACATATCTAGTGTAAAATTTCATTATCTTGTGTTGCAGTAAAATGTAAGAGGGGGAATAAAACAAATATGATAAAGAAATCAAAAATTTGTAGATTTATGAAATAGCTGTTATGTGTAAGAATAATTTAATATTAAATAATTATCATGTTAAATAGTTAATTATTTATAAAAAACATAAATTGTAAAATCTGCTTTGATATAAATGACTCTATGTTGATTCCAGTTGGGGCAGCAGCTGAGACAAAAGATCTTCAGAAATGTTTTATTGTAAAAATGTTGACTCCTATAATCTTTCGAGCATTTATTGGGTTGTTCGGAAAGTAAGTTCGTTTTTTTTCCGTGGAAAAAAACGCAATATTCTTATAATAAATAAATATTTTATTGAATTATATGTTGACCATTTTGGTCAAATATCTGTTGTCATCGTTTCTGGTAATGGCACGATTTCACGTTCATAAAAGTTTTGATCGTTTCTTACAAAAAACCGATTTAAGTGATTTTTGACATTGTCATTTCAAGTAAATGTCTTACAGTTAAAAAAAATTGTACAGACCAGAACAAGTAATAATCTGAGTGTGCTCTATCTGGCAAATACGGTTGGTGTGATAGCAGGTCCCATCTAAGTTATAACAGTTTCTGACGAGTTACCAAACTTGTGTGAAATTTGACGTTATTGTGGTAAAACACTACAGCTGTTTTTTTTTTTTATCAATTCTGGCTGGCTTTTTCTGTTTGATGATATTACGCAATTTGTTTACTCGAACGCAGTACACTTTCGAATCAATTGTTAAATTGTCTGGTAAAAACTCCAAAAAAAATTTCCTTAATATCCCACCAAATAGAGCATTTCTCGTTAAGAACTCGTGGAATTCATATATCGAGCTTTAAAACGAAACCAATTTGTTTCAAGTACTCATAAACAGTTCAATTTGACAAATTTAATCTCTTAGTGATTTCACGTGTTGTTATTCCGCAGTTTGCTTCAATCGGTACTTTTATTTTGTTTTCATTGGCTTCAATTAGCCATCCATAACATGGTGCATCTTCAATACTGAAATTGCCAGAACAAAATTTTGTAAACCAGTTTTGGCACTGTCGTTCTGTCAACACATCTCCACCATACATGTCACACTATTTTTTTCTTGCTTGAACGGCATTTTTATTTTTTTGGTAATAAAAAAGCAAAATATGCCGAAGATGCTGCTTTCGATCTTCCATATTTGATGGGACACAAAAAATAAACAATTGCACGAAATCAAACAAAATTTTTTACAAATAAGCCATAAAATGCTAGCTGTCAAAATATATAATGATAATATGGTTTAGAATGAAAATGGCGGGAAAAATACCACTAATCCGTCTAATGGTAAAAAAAACGAACTTACTTTCCGAACAACCCAATATTTGTCAGTCTAAAAGATAAAGTTTAAAAATATTTAAAATTAGCCAAATTATTTTTTTGGCTATAATTAATTAACTTATGGAATAATTAGTTTAATTTTAACCTGAAATAATCCAGCCAAATATACTTAGCCAAGTACATTTGCCTATTAGCATTGGGATGTGATTTATTTATATCTAGTTAAATTGTTAGCTTATCATTTGTAAATATGTCAATTTAATTATTAAAGTTATAAATTAAAAGAAATCTTTATTTATTATTTAGTAATTATTAACATTTTTATATTTTAAATTTATCTTCACAAATATTTTTAGCTGCATTATCATCTAAATACCATAGTACAAAAATATGTTACTATTATAACTGTTTAATTTGCTATTTATAACTGGACTTATCATACATGTTATATCAAAAGAAATAAAGTTAAAATTCTTTATTTTGATTAAAACAGAAATGAGACATTCTGTATTTTTTCCGTAAAATGCATACTCATATTAATGGAATGCATTTGACCTATTTAATAAAAAATATTTTTTATTACTTTTATATCTATTACCGAATTAGCTGTTGTTACTTTTATATCGATTACTAAATATTCATAAAGTGATTACATATTAATTAATTTTCTTTTTTTTAAACTTATTTCAAGGAAAAGCATTACAAAATATTTATCATGGTTTGATGATGCAAAAGTATTTTATATGGTGTAAACACAACTTCTTTTATACTTTTTATTATAACTATTTTTAAGGAATAATAAAGCCTTTAAAAGATAAGGAAGATAACAAAATTTATTTAAAATATTTTTAGAATTAATTTTTTATTGTTTAAGTTTTGTTTTGTTTTTCATATATTTGTCATACCATATCATTATATTTATTAGTTTTCAATTTAATAAGTGAAAATTAAAATATGAAAATATAATTTTCTAAATATGAATTTGGAGAATTGCAATAATTGTTATAGTTGTATGTTGTTAAGGATGATGTTTCTGTATAGTAAATATATTTGCAGTGCCAACTAGAATTTTTGCACGACCTGAGGCAAAGAGAAGTAGTTGTGCTCTGTAGGGAAAAATAAACAATAAAACAATATTGCAAAATATTTATTCAAAATTATATAGCATTTTAAATTTCCTATTTACTATAAATTGATCAGTTTTTAATCAAATATATTTTTACTATAGATTTATTGCAGATTTTTTAACATGTTTAAAAAGTAAAATTTATTTAACAAGAAAATATTATTCAAAAGAAAAAGATGTTGTTTTTTCAATTTTTTTCTAATAATAATTTTGTCTTTATTAAATGATTCAGTGTAAGAGTAAAAAAATAAAATAAAATAAAATAGAAAAACAAACTCAATGGTGTTTTTTTTTTTTTGAATTCAAGTTTATATTCTGCATAAATTGATTGAATATAGTAATATAATAACATGAGATAAAGTTTAAATCATAAAAATTTAAAATTATATTATGTAAATTTTAGAAACTGTGCATATCAAATTAAGAATACACAAATAGAAAATGTGAAGAGAATTTGGTGTATAACTTTTCCTAATCAGAGTTTATTTAAGACCAGTTGAAACTTAATATTTGCTGCAAACATACATTGGTGAAGGATTCTAATTAATAATAATTTGAAAACTTTTGAAATTTTTTGTTTTTTAAAGTAGTTATTAATTTTAAATATGAAATTATTTCTATTTTTTTCTGGATGAAGGCCTCTTCTAAAATCTTTTATAGGCTGCAATTTGAACAAATTGTAGACCTATAAATTCCCACTATTGTCTGTCTGTCTTTCCTTAATCTTGAGAATGGTGCTAGATAAATGAAATTCAAGACCAGATGTGGAAAGCTTAGGAGCAGGAGGTCCCGATTAAACTTCTGGTTTGAGCCAGAAGTTACTTGATTTCAATTCAAAATTTTTCTTTGAAAGGAGTTAGATAGATGACCAGTATGACTCCATTGCTAATGGAAAAGTATGATGAACAGGGGAAAGCCACTACAGTACTACAGTAAACTCCCAATTATCCAGGCTAATGGTTGGGGAGAGGTGGCATGGATAATCCAGAAACATGGATAATCCAAACTATAATTATTTATTTCTGAAATGAAACATGTAGATTCGATGTAGATTCACCTTTTTTAAATTTTTCAATTTTTGTTTTATAGTAAGTATGACTTTCTTTCGATTATTAGGCATTTTAAGGGTACTTATCTGAAAATTAAAAAAACATCTTATTTTATGTAATTTTATACTAAAAGTATTTGTAGGAGAGTTATTTGAAAAAAATATTATGTATAATATATATTATACATACATACAGTACATATAATCAAATCTTAAATTGTAATACGTATTATAACATGCAACTAAATGAAACTTTGTATAAATGTACTCACTACCGTTTTCTCCTCCAAAAAGAAGCGGCCTAACTAAAACCAGTCCAGCTGACTTCAGATACCCCCACCACCCGCTTCAAACATCTAAATATGAACATGTGCACACTTATAGGATGTGTAAACATGAAAGCGAGCAACTATTTAAAAAATACATACACATATAATTATTTTCTAAAAATTAAATTCATGTATGGATAATCCGCAAACCAGATAATCCGCACACGGATAATTGGGAGTTTACTGTTATTTGAGGTGGAGAGCATATATTTTAAATTAAATAAATTATATTAACAAACTTTAATATTATAATTTAAATATATATAACAATTAATTATGAAGAAGAAGAAACTACAATTGTACAATGTTTATTAATAGCTTTTTGACTTATGGAAATAGCTTTAGCCAGAGCTATTTTTCACAGGAACTTGCCAGTATTGTATACTGGCGGATAGCATTAAAAAGTGTTGGTAGCCAGGGCTATGTACTGGCAGTTGCTCAGTAAAAGCAGTTGTATAAGTTTACTCACCTTAGATGCATATAAGCAGTCATTTTTTAGAAAAAGAGCACACTAGCTGTAGCTTTATCATGATTTACAGAATTTTAAATTTGTTTTTAGGTAAGTGATACAATAGAAATTCTATATTTGTTTACAAAACTATCCTTGATATTAGTTTGCTTCTGTAAAATCAGAAGTTTGATAAAAAAAAAGTTTAATAGCTTCTGATGTATTAAAGAAATAATTATTTGTTTAATTCATCAAAAGTTTATATTAGTTTTTAAACATTATTAAAATCTACTTTTATAATGTTTTTAAAATTGTTTAACTAATTTCATATTCTTTTTTACAGGAAGCTGCAGTATTTGTGTTAGAAAAAAAGCAGTTAGAGAGATATTCTAAACAAGACCGTGATCATATCTTAGATATTCTTAAAAAAGGAGTTTCACAGCTAACAAGGTTACGTCATCCAAGTATTCTTACAGTACAGCATCCTTTGGAGGAATCTAGGTTCGCTGAATATGAAATAATACATTTATTTTTCATTTAAAATTTTAATAATTCTATAAGGATTTAGCCAGAAGTTCTATTACTTGAATAAGAAAGTGGAGTGATATAAAATAACTGATTAATTTTTTAAATTTAATTCAGTTTGATTCTCTAAAGTAGGAATATACTTAACCTATTTTTCTGCCAGGATATTTGTCAGAAGTCAATATTATTATCTTTGACATTAAAAACAGCAGAACTATCAGTCATAGTATGACATAAGTAGACATGCACCTACATCACAGTGTGATTGATGTTGCTGCTGTGTAAATGTCAGGATTTCTAATTTTTGTAAAATTTTAATAGAAACAACTTAATATTTACTTATGTTTGAAGATTTACATCTTAAATAAAAATTACATTTTTAAATTAAATAGTTGATATAAGCATATTATACATAATTTATTTTTATAGGCTATAAAGCATATTAATATTTGTTAATGTAGTGAAATTTTATATTAAAAAAGTGTAAATTGATCAAATAAAATAATATTAAATATTGAATATCTGTATTTAGCAAACATGCAATGAATTGATGTAATTTATTATACATTTAATTATTTTATTTGCTTATGTTAAAAGCATGAGGATGGAGGTAAAGTAAATTAATATTTTGCAATTTTTTAAGGTAATTAGCTGGAGAGACCAAACTTAGTTTCTATTCTTGGCTTTTTGAAATATATATATAAACAAGAAATACTCATTAGTCCAAACTTTCATAGTTTGAAATTCCATTAGTTTGCAAGTGTACTGTTTGTCCCAGATGGGGATATAGAGATTTATATGTTAAGGAATTCTGTTAGTTCAAAATATGGCTATTTTGAAATTTAAAGTGAAAATTCTGTTCAAACTGTGATATGCGTATTTTAACTTGTACTTTTAGATCAAAGTTTGCGTGCCTCTATGCTATAAGAGAACTATAGACTAAGAAGAACTCTAATCTGGTCAACATGGCTTTGCTTTTACAGTAACATATTTTTGGGTGTCACCTCACCCATTGACTGACTACCTTTTTTCTCTTATTTCATAAAATGTGGCTGAGTTTTGGGGTTGCAAAGTTGTGCTATAAGCAGCAGATTGAGATGTTTTTATGAGATTTGGAGCTGCACACTATTAGAATTGGGCTACTTTAAAAATAATTTGAGCTACATTTCAGGTATTTTGCTTTGCTTTTTATAAACCCTATCTGGAAATCTGTGAGGTTCTCACTGGACACATGCTGTTTACCTGCAGTTTATTTATAATATTAAAAATTATTAATTATGAAAGTAGCATTCCGTATATGTAGCCATATTTTGTTTGTTTTATAAATTACATCTGTTACATAGCATTTGGCATATTGTACAGAAATATGTAAAATTTGGATGATTTGAAGTTGCAGTTATTTTGTTCCTTGAATTTCAAACTAATGAGGATTATCTGTATATTGAAAATTGTTTAATCCTGTTATCTAATTTTATTATTTGTGTGATATATATCCATTATTACTATAATTCATATTTTTAACTAATGAAGTAAACAATACACTTTTAACAGGGACAAGACTGAAGAAACATTAATGACCTCATTAATAGGCCATCTCAGGTGTGATCATACCTAAGAGAAATGATTCCACTTATGACTGAAGATGGCCCATTAAATGAGTTGAAAACATTAGTGTTTTCCCATCTTAACTATTGTTGAAAAAGTATTGTTTATTTCATCAAATTAATTATAATGACCAGTTTGACTTTATTATATTTTCAAATATACTATTGATTTATTACTTAATATGTTTATAATCTACATTTATTTGTGTATTTGTTGTATACAACCTTTCTTGTATCTTTTGACTCTGTGCACTGTAACATTTGTATCTTTTATGCCGAAATATCATAACAATCATTGTGAAGTCTGATATGTATATATATTGAAATATCACCAAATGATTAAAGGTTATAATTGGGCTATAACTTAGGGGAGTTATAGCCCGATTATTAGGTCAGTTGTAGCCCAATTATTTAGGCAATCATTTGGTGATGTTTCTATATCATAACAATCAATTAATGTGTATGGTATTTTGTAGAAATAATACCTTAATTTTGGTTTTGTCTGTTGATGATATATTTTTGTCTGCTAACGATATATTTATTCATTGTGTATGCAGTATTATTGCATGTGTTGTTATTACGTTTAGAATTTTCATATCCAAAAAAATTGTGATATGTAATCAATTGTTTCAAAATTTTATTGATAAATCTAATTATAATAATACAATTTTTATACAGGGTTAAAGAAAACAATTTCAAGAATTGCTTTTACAAAAATCTGTGTTAAAAATTTTTTTGGCTAGATTCTTTCCATAGATAAGTTCCTACTGGATAAATTCTTGTTTGGAAAGAGTCTGTCCAAAGAAGTGTTAATAGAGTAAGATAGAAGTTAGTTGAGGTAATAATTGTAAAAAATATGTAAATATTTTCTTAAAATAATTCAAATAGTCATATTAAATAAACTGCTTAAAAAAAGCAGTTTATTTAATATGACTATTTGAATTATTTTAAGAAAATATTTACATATTTCATAAAATATAAAGTTGTTTCATTTTTTTTTGTAATAAACACATTTTTTAGCTAAAAAAAAGCCTCTCAAAATTAATTTACATATCTCTAATATATTATATTAATATTATTAATATACTACATTATTGTATCCAATCATATATTTATATTGGGCTAATTTTTGCCAGTTTTTAAATAAAATTTAAATTGTTATAGATAACTATCTCAATCAAATGCATAACCAAAAATGATTAGAGTATTAATTGAAAACAGTAAAATTTGTGTATAGAGCTTAATGTTAATAAGAATAAAAACAAATTTTCTATCATTATTTAAAATTATTCAATTGTAATTATATTCAATATGTAATTTTGACTTTTACTTATTTATTTCAAATCTATTAAAAATATTTATTAATGTATTTATTATTTGTTTAGAGAGAGTTTAGCATTTGCAACAGAACCAGTCTTTGCTAGTTTAGCAAATATATTGGGAAATCATGAAAATCTGTGTGTTCCACCTCCAAAGGAACTTAAGGAATTTCAGTTATATGACATTGAAATTAAATATGGGTTGTTGCAGGTAATTATAAATTTTTATATATTATATAAACAATTCATTTTGTCAATATGTGCTAAAAGATATTGCAAAGTGCAATGAGTAGCCTTCACCAAACATGCTAGTGTGACAATGCTGGAGCGCCCCCATGTTTGGCATCATGGACCAAAGGGTTGACACCACGTTTGCGATGACTAGTTCATCAAGACTGACACCACTGTGTCTTTAAGGACAGAGACAGAAATTTTGATGGTTGCTAATTTTTTTTGTGTACGAGCGGTCATGTTGTAGATGCTCGGATTCGGGATGGAGATGGCCCTGGAAGAAGTGTATAATACTGTGAATTTAACAATTCACAATATCTGTTTATTTATCAATACTATTTACAACTCGGTACATAGTTAAGATGCTTAGCAAGGCGCTAATTTTGGATATCAATTATAGTCACTAACCGAGAGAGAGAGAGAGTTTACAAATTGGTCGTGCGTTGGTAAATACCTTAGTAGAAGTTGGTTCCTTGGGGAATCGTAGAATTAGTGGATCGATGTGCTGCTGGTCCGTCAGGTGGTTTGAAAGAAGGTTCAAGAGAAGGATGAAAGTCTTTGGATGTATTGAGAAGGGTAGAGGTTCGGTGATGGCTTGAGCAGTGTCCAAAACTGAATTGGGTGTGAACACCAGTTAAAAACAAACTAACGATGATGGCAAACTCCCTCCTTTTTGTATTTGGGGGTCTCTTGTGGGTTTTTCCCATGACTTAGGAATTCATTAGGAATTATACAACAGTCCAATTGTTGAATTTCAATCATCGGTTCTGGGTGACACATTCGATGTGTCACGAATGTGTCACCTCAAACAATGAAACGAGTTTGTGGGAATTTGTGGGAAAAGTTTTAATCATCCTCTCTGATTTTTCTCTTTCAAATAATTTTTAACTAAAATTTTTTTATCAAGTCCAGGCTCTCACACTAGTTGCTGGCAAATTACCAAAGTTAAGTAGGCTTGACTAGTATTTTGGTCAGAGACAGCAGAAAATACTGGGTGCTGGATTAACCTTGTCTAAATTGCTAACACTTATCAGTCTCAAGATAAAAGAAAGTGTTAGACCAGGAAGACCATCTGTCTGTAAAATGGCTACCTAATTTAACTGTTCTTTGTGTGATCAGGTAGCAGAAGAAATTGGTCAAAATAGATATGAAAAAGATACAATATTAATATATTCTTACAACTGAAGTGATCTTTCATTTTATTTAAAAGTAGCAGTCAGATAAATGGCAAAAAAACTATTAAACTTACAATGAACAGATTATTGAATTTTTGTGGGTGGATTGATCTGAATATATCAAACCATATCCAATGATGGAATTCAAATTACATAACCAGTTTTCTGCATATAACCATTATACCCTGCACAAATTATTTATTTATGTACAGGGAATATTATTATGGATATTTTTTATGAATTAAAACAAATATTGAAAATTGGCTAGACATTGTGTCCATTAGCTGGTGGACACAATGGGTGCAAGTACCCAAATGAGAATAAATTAATGTTATCTGACAATTTGTTAAAAATATTTCCTAATGTAAAAAAAACGTTATAAAAATATTGCATAAAAGACTTTGAATACCCACTGACAAAAAGCAACAATAAAACTATAATTTAAGATATTGCCTCTTGTTTTAAGTTGTCTTTTGTGATTTGCTTTGCTTTTATCCAAGGATCATTGGTTGTGTGAATAATCCTTATCTCATTCTTAAAATCAGAAATCAGTGTCTTAATATTGATAAGTAAAATCATCCAAGAAATATACTTATTGTCCTGCATTTCCCAGGTCCACGAATACAGATGTTTATGCATAAAGCTTATCACTTGTACCATGAGTTGAGCAGAAATTTTAGATGCTTGATTGTGATAGGTAGTCACAGATCAGTTACAGCAGTGATGAGTTATCATCACACTTATTGCTCTGTTGAATAGTCTTTTTCCCCTCTGCTCCAGTCCATATTGAGCTGTTAGAAAATTGGCAGTATTACACAAATGCAAACTTTTGTAATAAATTGTCATAGTTTACAATTCACAAATACAGTGGGTGATCGATTAATGAACATAATCTGTTCCAAGACTTTGTTCGCTATCCGAATTGTTCATTAACCGATTATCAATTCACCATAGGTTTGTATAGGAATTTGATTAATTTGTTCTGGAGACCTCCAAAAATAAAAAATATATACTTTCTTACTACGCTTATTTATATGTAATAATAAAAATACATACATACACAGACTTGCATTTTTATTAGTCATGGTTTTTGTTTGTGGGGGTTAAATAATCTGTCTAATGTTGATTGCTGTTCTCTCTTCTTCAGGATTTTCAGAATTAATAGCATTGTAATTGTAGAGATCCCCAAGCCTATTAATCTCAACCTGGTTTGTATGCCATTCTAAGACCATTGATCTGACTTCTCTCACTTCTTCAAAAGATCTTTAATTAATAGCAGATATCAGCATTAATCCTCTTTTTCAAAGTAAAACATATTTTGCTGAGTTTCTTGGTGTTCTTCATTCAAGAGTTCTTGATGTTTTTCTGTCGCCAGATCTGTTTCAGGTTCCATTATGAGCTCTTCAATATTCTTTATTTCTCAGATGTGATTTTTGTTACTCCTTTAGGTGCTTGAGTCATCTTGATTATACTGTATCCTTCTTAGATAAGATTGAACTGTGCCCCACTGTAGATTTGTTCAAGCCATACTGCTCAGCAACATCAGACATCTGCTCACACTCTACCTTTGCTATTATACTCTCACCTTTCAAAAATAAAAACAGATGCAAAACTTAAGTGTCCACCCAACAGTCTTATGAATACAGGTATACCTCGCCTTACGTCGTTAATTGGTTCCAGGAAAACGACGTAAGTCGAATTTACCTGTCTCCGAATCTACTTATCACTAGGAAAGCATTTTAAATAATATATGGTTAATAAAAATCTATTTTAAGCTTACAAACAAATAAATTTTAGTTTTTAATATAGTACAAAAAAAGTAATCTAAATTTACGAATGCGTGTACTGTAAATACAGTACATACTTGTATATATTTTAATATGATTTTATGTGCTTTAAACGTTTATCTAGTGATATTACGACGACTTCAATATTTGTGGCGGACAGACGTAAAGTCGAATAAAATGACTTAAACTTGATTTTTATTTTTCCATATACTTTTTTAACAAGCGACGTATAATCGGGAACGACGTAACTCGAAACCGACGTAAGTCGAGGTATGCCTGTACTATAAAAGAGTTGTTTGCCAGAGAAATAAAAGGCTGGAATTACAAGGGAGTATTTCAAAGTTCGAGGAATACTATCTGATCAGTATATACCAGGTTGACGTCTCCCACACTCCAAAAAGTTACCTGAAGATAAAGGAAAATCAATCGGTATTTGCTATTTCCGTCACTTCTTTTTATGTTTGTTCAGTGAAGTGTTCGTTGTCCAATCATAAAAATCTTTCACGAAAATGTTTGTTATCAGATTTGTTCATTAACCAGTCTGTTCGTTAACTGATCACCCACTGTAATAAATTCAATTTTAACAACTGAATTGTTGAACTAAAAATATTTTAAGAAGTGGAATGCCAAATTGGTATAAATCAGCTGAATCATACTACTGGCCCTCTCACCAACTAGCTGCCCCATTGTGAAGCCAGCTTTGAACTCATGATGGATGTGGGAAAAGGCTCTTTTAAAGTTTACCTAGTGGAAAGAGTTCCCTAAAAAGAAAAATACTTTATAGTTCAGATTCATGTAAAAGTTATTCTAAAGGAACATGATACTAATAAAATTTTAGCATATCTGGTACAAAAAAAGACAATGTAAAAGTTTCTTGTAACATCATCACATGTAAATCCTAAAACATTAAAGTAAAAACAGTACTGATTTTTTTATAAAATAAATTTAATATTGCAGTGTCCTTGTACTGTTTTGGACAGTGCATCTTTTAATATGCAATAGTTTTTTTTTATCTTTCATAATTATTAATGGTTCTTTAATTTGAGCAAGAACTCAGAAAATTCTATAATTTATCAATTAAGTTTTAATTTAGTTCATTTAAGATTAAAGTAATTTTATTTATTTATTTTGATAATTTTGAATATTTTGATAATTACTTAAAAAATTTCAATGTTATGTGTTCTGTTAAATTACAGGTGACCGAAGGATTAGCATTTTTACATAATGATGTAAAATTGTTGCATCATAATATATGTCCAGAATCAATTATTATTAATAAAAATGGAGCTTGGAAAATATTTGGTTTTGATTTTTGTATACCAGCTAGTAATCCTCAAGATTCTCAGGTAATTATTAGTTTATAAGTTTTAGAATTTCTTTAACAAATAGAAAAATTGATATATTTATAAATTAAATTTAGTGCAATATTGATAAGATATTCAATTTATAAATAGTATTGATCCTGAATTAATAAATTAATATCTTATAGTAGTATCTTAACTATTCTTTCTATAGGATTTTCTCTTTTTTTAACTTGGTTCTGTCCTCTTATAACTTCTCAATGTAAAAATAAATGTCAAAACTTTTAATGTATTTTATAATACGTTTTGAAAAAGTAAATTTTCTTTCTTATTCTTTAAATTTATTTTCCATCAAAATATATTATTATTTTAAAGATTGAATATTTTTACCAAAATTCATTTTTTAATTTATTTAACAGACATATTATTAAATAAATAAATGCTCAAATACATTAATCAGTAAATATGAAAAATATTTACCCTGCATTTATATATAAGAAATTTGTGAAGAATTTTAATGATTTTTGAATAAATATTTGTTGTATTATAATTTTATAACCATTCAAACAGAATTTAGAATATTTGCAAAATTACGTATAAACTGGTAAGCAGGAGTGTCAGGTTTGACTACTGCTCCAGGTCAGTCACTTCCAGAATATTCAAAAAATTAATTTATAGTTATTATATTTAACAAGAGATGGCAGCCTGACTGCCTGCTTAGAAATTATTTAGCCTTAATAGTCAGATAAAGTAATCCAGCTGTTCATTTGATATGTGAAGTAATTATTGGGTTTTATTTGTATTTATTATATATTACTGTACATATATAAAAGATTCCATAAATTTAAAAAAAAAAAATGTTTTGTTTTACATTCCATCAAAATAAAAGTTCTGGCCCTTTCAAACTTACATCTGTAAACAAGATTACAGATGTAAGTAGCTTAAAAGATTATAGAACAATATTATTGTATAATGATGCAGCATTTGTATATAGTGCATTATTGTAATCCTTTGAGTGCTTCTGAAAGTACTGGAATTTGTTGTACTTCTATTAAAGCAAATATTTTCTGTTGTGCTTTATAATAGTAAAGTAATTTTAAGTTGAAACAATACTGCACCAAATAAATTCAAAATCCAAAAATATGTACTTTGGCATAAAGTTTCATATTGAATGTGTTTTTCATTGGATATAAAGTTTTTACAATTGAAGAACTAAAATTTTATGTGAAATATTATATCCAAACAAAAACATCTGAGATGTAAAAAATTGTGCCAAGTAAAAGCTTATGACAATTTGGATGATAGTCAAAATTTTTCTTGGCAGTTTTTCTTTGGTAAAGATAAGTTTGGCACTTTGAAGCAAAATGTAGAAAAGAATAATACAGGTAAAAATCTTGTGGGTACTACTTCAAGCACAAAGCTTATCTTTACCAAAGAAAAACTCCTAAGAAAAATTGTGACATTTATCTAAATTGTCATAAGTTTTTACTTGGTGCAATTTTTTTACATGGATGATTTTGGATGTTTTTGTTTTGATATCAATTGTTTTTAGTTTAATAATTGTGTTATTACATCAAGACATAAGACCATGATGTACAATTTGGTTGGATGTCATTGAGCACTGACAGAATGCATTGCCAACCAAACACTTTCAATATCTATTTCAGTTGGCATCGACCAAATATGACATCAATTGAACACACTGCTGACCAACGCTTTCAATATGCCATTTAGAAAAATCATTATAAAAAGTTTTAATCCACATAAATTTGAGCTTTGGTTATTCTTATAAGCATAAAATGAAGCCAAAAAATTGGAATAGCTCTATGGGGGAAACACTCATGAACTTTGACCTATCTATCCAGAAGTTTCACAAACACCTCACTGATAATGAAAAAGGTTTAATTTTAAAATTTAAAATTCAAATGTTCTAGATCCAGTAGTTTTTTTCTCTATGAGCATCTGCAGAGCCAGATGAAGAAAAAGAAGAAAATACAGCTTTTTGGTGATTTTTGCACTTTCAATTGTTTATATTTTGGCAAACACTTTACAGAAAATCTTGAAATTTTGCACACTACCTAAGAAAACAATTGCCTTTTGAACAAGATATTTGAAATTAGTTTAGACATTTGGGATGGAGAAATTGATCTTGAAAATTGGCAACTTGATTCCTGTATATATCATCAGTCAACTTTTTTAATTGGTGGGGAGTCATTGCCATGACTCTTGATGAATATAAATTACATATCTTATTTTGTGCTAACAATCTTTTAATGAATCAAAATGAAAATGTTTAGTATTAATGATAAATGAAAATGATACTTAAAATTATTTGTTTCCATAAAATATACTATTTATAGTTGAAATTTGTAGAATAGGATTATCTACAAGTAAAGAAATGGAAATAAAGTTTGAAAGGAAAAGACAGGTATTATTTTTCACTGGATTAAGAAAGTTGTGAGAAACTGAAAAATTAGAGTACTTTAAACTTTCATACACCTGCTATTGTTGCTGAACAATTAAGTTATTCTTTAGAATACTTTCAATTCTTAGTATTCATATTGCAAGACATATTGCTTTGTCAGTTTTATAAAAGTTGAGAGATCTCTTAAAGTTGATAAATTATAGAATAGTAATATTCAAATTAGTCTTTGGAACCCTAGGGTTATGCAAAAATATAAGAAATTTTTATTTTCTTTGTTTTCACTAAAAAAATTGAAAAATAAAAATTTCTAAACTATTTTATCTAACTATCCAACAGACCTGGAAAACCTGAAAATCTCAGGAAAATTGGAAACTGTTGGATACCCTGATAAACAGCTTCATTGCTTAAAAAAGTATTGAAGTCTTTCTTGCATATATATATTTTTTTTATTTCTTACTTTAAACTTTATTGCTTGGCATTCTACAAAAATAATAATGAGATATTTGAGGCTTTGTATGTTAAAAGTTTGAAGACCAGTGATATTGTTTCATGAGACATTTTAAATTTCAAAATTGTGCTCTATATATATATATAAAATGTATTTATGAAATTAATTTTTTTCATCTTTATCAAGTAAATATTAAATGACTAATGTGTTTTTTTATTTTAATACAGCCTGCATTTTCATTTAGGGAGGTTGATTTTGATAGACCCCCAATAACACAACCACATTTCAATTATATTGCACCAGAATATGTATTAACAATGTCATGCGATACAGCAAGTGATATGTTTTCATTGGGAGCTCTAATGTGTGCAATTTTTAATAAAGGCAATCCTATCATTAACAATTATGGTAGTTTAACTACTGTAAAAAAAAATTTTCATCAGGTAAAGTTGATGTTTGTTAACTTATATCATTTATGTTTCTGTAACAACTTTTGAAAATTTTTTTAAATCAGTTACAGCAGCAATCCTCTTTGAAGCTGGATTTTGTACCTGCTGATGTTAGAGAACATGTAAAAATGTTGCTGAGCACAACACCCGAAGTTAGACCTGATGCATTCCAATTCTCTAAAGTAATTGAAGTTATTTTATTCATAATAATTAATATATCATTAACTATTATCATATTATTAAGTGATAATTTGACATTTACTTTGTTAATAATAATAATCTTATTAAACAAACAATTATTAGAATACAGTAAAAGCTCTGTATTTGTCAGGAGTTACATTCTGCAAAATTGCCATGAATACAAAAAAGAGAAATATATTGAAAAAGTACTGATTTGATGATAGAAATGCAACAGCAAAACTTCTTATCTTTGTCTTTTTTTTTTCTTAATATTTGTTATGGTAGATTAATTTTAAAACAAAATTAAAATGCTAGATTGCAAAGAGGAAATGTATCAGTTATGGTTGTTCATACTTTTACCCTAAAATTAATTTACTAGATCATTTCAAAAATATTAAAGTGATGGATATAATTTTCTTTGGTTTTTTTGATATTTTGTTGCTAAAGTTTTATTTAGATTTCAATGTTAATGCGTAAGGGTAAGAGAAAAACTAAATAAAATCTGTTCATAAAACAATGCTGTTTTATGGTGGGTGTATAACTCAGTACAAACGTTTGATTTTACCATTATATTATCTATCTCATTATTTCCAAAACAAATTAGTTCATACATAACATCATTAACATTAATCCAAATTAGTAATTTGTTGTCTTTGTACTTATTAAGATATACATTTTTGCTATTATTGATACAATTAATTTAAATTTACATATATTATTATACTGACACAATAGATTTTTGAAAGTAATTGTATAAATTATATATAGTTGTAGTTTTTCAGTATGAAAAAAGAGATACATAGTTTTTTCATTGGTGACTTTATCTAGTGCATGGAGATTGTATTTATCTTGTAGCTCTTGAGCCTCTTTACATAGACAAAATATGTGAATTTTGGAGTTATCTATAACAACAACAGTTAGATAATTCATAATGATAATTAATAATTCCATTTATCTCCTTATTTAGTCTTAGTTGAATGAAGAACTTTTTTATATTTAAAAGATGAATTTGAGAACATATATCCATTAATATATGGGTATTCTAAGATTGTTATACCATTCCGGATTTTTTTGGCTATTACGATCATTAATATCTTGAGTCAAGGATATTTCAAAAGCATTTTGTATTAATTGAGAGCTAAGTAAATTGCTCATCTTGGTTTTGCCCATAAAAGGACATATAGAAAAACTATCTGTTGAAAATATTTGATACTTGACCTACCCAATTTTTACTATGAACATCAGTATGCATTTTTTTGGTATAATGGCTTTAATAGCTTCACAATCTCTTATATTATTAATTTTTTTTCTAAGTCTTTTTATAAAAAATGGGCATAGTTTAAATTTGTTTAATTCTAAGCTACAAGCTACAAGCTCTTCCAGATGTATTATATTCTAATGAAAATATTTTGTGAATAAATTTATTTTAAACTATCTCTAACTTTTGATAATTAGTTAAGACTCCAGATCAGTGAAGCATATCCCACAGAATTCATAATAATAGAGTTGAATAACTTAAATTGAACAATAATATCCCTCAATTTAATCTGACTGAATACTTTCACCATGTTATTAATCAGTATATTGGATTTGGTCATAGACCTTTTATATTGTTTCTCAAATGACAATGTAGGAATTAGAACAACACCCAATAATTTGATCTCGTACTTTTTTAGTTCTTCCTTGTTAAGGTAGAAGGACATATGTTTCTTAGAAAGTCTAGTTCAATTTCAAAAAATCATTACAAATGACTTACTAGGGTCGATTTTTAATTTTAATTCTTCACAATACTCATTCAAAGCTTGTATCTTTCTACACAAAGCTGCAGCTATTGGGGCAATAATCACTATGTCATCTGCATAAGATATTGACTGTATTACTTGCATTTCAAATAGAAAACCATCTTCCTCTCTATTAAAACAATCATTAAAATTAAATATGTAGAAATTAAACAGATGTGGTAACCAGGGATCACCTTGTCCACGATCAATATTGAAAGTCGGCCATAGAAAATTTTCTTGCTTGATCACCACTTCATAATGTCTATATAGAATCCTATTATTTTTGTAAGGCTATCTTCTGCCTGATATTTAGTCATTTTCTTTTGTAGATTTGAGATTATCACTGAATCATAAGCTTTTTCAATATCTAGAAATAAGGCAAACATCTTGTGTCTTTTTTTTACAAAGTTGTAATTGAATTATTGCTATCAAAACAAAAAGGGCCAGCTGAGTGCCCACATTTTTAATAAATGCAAATTGTTTGTGATTTTTAAAATTATTCCTTTCAATCCAATTGTTTACTTCTGTTCTATTGACAAAGTTTAACAGTTTGTGAAAACCAGAAAGTAGTGCTATTGGTTGATAATTATTTGGATGCTTTCTCTCTCCTTTTTTAAATAACATATAAGTAATAACCTTATTCCAATCTTTTGGGATCTTACACAAATTGTATAGATCATTAAATTGTCTAGCTAAATATTCTATAATATTTTTTGGTATGAAATTAAAAATGGCATCATAGCCTGGGGCTGTATTTTCCTTTAATTTTTTAATATTGATATATAAATTGTCTATATTAAATACCACTTCACTTGGTTTATTAATTAATTGAATGTTGCTAATAAAGAGTTCTGCTTTTACATAAATAGTTTGTCCAAAAATTTTTTAAAATATTGATACTATGTCAAATGAAACCAGTGATTATTTACTAATTTTTAAAAATTGTCTATGGTAACCATTTATGATGTTCCAGAATGATTTTGTGTCTTAACCTAACAACAAATCACTTCAGAAAAATATTTTTGCTTTTATGTAGTTTGTATATTCTCTTCTAAATATTTTTTCAGTGATTGTTCTGAGTTCATTATCCTAAACTGTTGCAAACTCTTCTGTTTCTTCATTTTGTAATATTAACATTTATTATTATACCATCTTTCTTTAAATTTTTGTTTTATGCTTTTTACAACTCCTAAAATGATAAGATTCTAATAACAACATTAGATTATTATAATTATTTATAATTATCCCTTATCCGGTTCCTTATTCTCTTCCTATAATAGTACATCATTAGCATATATTTTGAATCTACCTTCTCTCTAGTTCGAGCATTATTGTCACCACCTATTATCCATAAAATAATAATAATAGACCATTGTGTGATGATTTCTTGAATTTCTTGAAAACAACTTTTAGTCAATTGAAAGGGGAAGATATATAAGTATGATTACAATCAGAAAATCCCCCATTTTGACTTAAATCTCTGCCAGGTATCTATTATAGCAAAAATAAAGTTTTCCATTATATAATAATGTAGTAACCCACCAACTTGTTTCTGTTAGCAATAATAGGCCACCAGATGGTCGACCAAATTTTCTAATTCTTTGTGCCTTGCTAAATATTACAATGTGTTCTTATTCAAGATACTTCTTGTCTTCCTTTTTCATTTTGATTGTCTATGTCTCTGAAAACCCAATAATTGAATGATATTTTATATATTCTTTAAAGGAATCTCTATAAAGTTTTTCTTGTAGTCTTTGGATATTTCAAATCCTATGAATACTTTGGTACTATTATTGCACTTTATTAAAACATTCTAATATATGATATAACATTATCTGGTAAGTGCAAATTTTAAAATCATGCAAAAAATGATGAGATAATATTTTTATTGAGCATTAAACTATACTAGTTGATATTATCTTAAACTATATTCCATGTCTTATCTACTATTTCATTATTTTGTTAGAGACAAATGATTTTTAGCTTTACAAGTAGGAAAATGGTTGCAAATACAAAACTATGAGTGCGCAAATAAAGAATACATAAAAATGGAACTTATAATATACGAATTACTAAAGTTGGTCAATTAATATCAAGTTCACATAGAATATATATCTAATGAATGACAAGCTGAAAATGGCTGTATTTCCATTACACTTAATGAGATTTTCAGAAACAGATTGAATTTTATGTGCAAAAATGCTAATTTGGAGCTAATTCTCCATTATTTTAAATGGGAAGAATTATAACGCTTTACAACATTATTAGTTGAGAGTTTTGAGTTAACTTGTAAATTAGCATGTTAATGCTTTTGGATAAGTTATTACTTATATTTGACTGTAAATTGCTTAAAACATTTCCTTTTGATTACTAAACAATTAAATTAGTCGTTAACAAGTAGTATTGTGAGGCTCTGGGCTCAGATGAAAAACATTCTTTTAATCAAAACTCCAAACAAAAACAAATCTTGATCTTTGCAATTAATTAAAATTAAGGGAACTAAATTATAAAGGAAAAGGGAAAAAATAAAATCATTTTAATATTAAAATCATGCGAAAAAAAAAGAAAAATTTGTTTTATAAAAAAATTTAATTTACTAGACGAACAAAAAAGAAATATTAGTTAAGGTACAAGGTTCATTCAGCACTGAATGAATGATGATGCTGAATTGTATTCATAAACAATCATCTTTCTCGGGAACCGATCTGGTCCAATTTCACCTGGTAACAGAGAAAGACCAATCTGGGACCAAGAAAGGGGATTAACCTTTTGCTTCTGCCATCTTGTTTACGTTTATCTTGTGTTCCCTCCTAAGGCAAAATAGGTCAGTCGGGTGATATTAATTTGATTTTTGGTGAATTTTTAAAATATCATTATATTCATATAAAAAAATTATGTACATTTATTAATATCTTTCGTTTTAAACACAATATTTTTCAATAAATTTTATTAGAAAAATTTATAAGAAAAAAATTGCCAATAGAAAAAAAATAAAATGTCAGAACTGAACGGCATAACTTGAGTATTTATAACAATATCACTATAATAAGAGAACCTATTTCATGAATATACAAAAAGTGAAATAAAAAATTGTCAGAAAAAAAAATAAATCAAGAAAAAACCATTAATTAATGGTTTTTAAGTCAACAAACACCACCTGGAGTAAAATACGTAAAACAAACGATCAGTGATGATTTGTAAGATGAAAAGATATTTAAGCCCAGGCCACAAGGACACAGCCTCGTGGGACACCACGGCCAAGAACCATGTCCCTTGTTGGGGTGCTTCCTGCAAGTATCCATCTTAATCCTTTGCTGATGTATCCTCCAAAAGTTATAGCCCTTCATTGAGAGAAACTTTGGACATTTTGATCTGCATTCACCAGACATTGTTTCCTGTTTTTAACAACTGAACTTAGAATGCAACATCTGGATAGTAAATGGAAACCTACTTTGTCGCCAGACTTTTCTTCTTTGAAGACTATGTGCCAAAGTATACAAGGACTTCAACCTTTGTGACTGTAGAACTTTTAGTAAGTTAAATTGTTTAATAAACGAGTTGTGTTGTTTGTAAATGAGGCATTGATCTCTGACTCAACCGCTTCCACATGACGTTGACTGTTACCACTCAGCAGTCCAGATGGCAATGGAGGTGATAATGATATATCTCATATATTGTTATTTCATTTTTAAATTTCTTCTCTCCCTTGACCCCCTTACAGTATTGTGTAGTCTTCATGACAATATTACCTTAATATCATTTTTACAACACAGCCAATAATAAACAGCAATATTAAAAAATACTTGTTAGTATTAATTACAAATTTTTGGTTTTTTTTTTCTAAGTAAACTTCTGTAATATAGTTTTTTTTTAACAATAAACACTTCATCTCCTCAATTTCCAAAAACAAAATCATATGTAGACATCGTGGAAAGAGTATTTGAAATGTAACTCCAGACTTTTCACATATCATTTTGTTAAAAATATTTACATCCCTTAAATTCAATAAACATGAATATTTACTACATAAACATCAGTACAGGCTATGAAGTTTGGGTATTAAAAATCAAGACATTCTGTGGGGATGTCCGTATGTACAAACAGTAGCTCACACAGTTTCTGTTTGCATGTGATTTGATTTTTTGATGATGATTTCTTTGTAAAATGCATAATTATTTCACACAAGAAGAATCTTATGTGGAAAATGTTTTTGTTAAATATAGAAAATAATTCAATAAATATTTATATAACAACAATTTAGATAGATATCTATGACATATTCATTAAATCATTTATCTACTATCAGTTTTCAATTGAGAATTATAGCAAATTAAAATAAGTTCAGTAATTTAAATTAAATTTATATTTGACTTATTACAACATATGTTAGTAAAAAAGTTTTGGATTTAAAATATAAAAGCCAATAAATAAAAATCAAATTATTTGATAATAACTTGATAATTTAATAAAGTAAAACATATATAATTTTTGGATGTCAAAAATTGTAAAATTACAATTAACATTTTGCAACACAAATAAAAAAAACAAAAATACTAATGTTATTATTTCTATCAAATATTTTGAAGAAATTATACAAAAATTCAGAGAATTTTTCTTTTAGCTACAATTTTTTGAAGATGTTGGAGTTAAAACATTACAGTATTTGGATTCTTTGTATCAATGGGATAATTTACAAAAATCTCATTTTTATAAAGGCCTTCCTCAGATTTTAACACAAATGACAAAGGTATTTGTTTTCATTCAATAAATTCTCTAAAGTTATTAAATAATTTAAAAATTAATCAACATTTATTTTTTAGCGTGTGGCTTTACAAAGAATTCTTCCGTGTTTAGTGAAAGAATATGCCAATGTAGAAATGGTTCCTTTTGTCTTACCTAGTGTTTTACTTATTGCCGAACAAGCTACCAAGGAAGAATTTTGTTCTCTTATTTTGCCAGACTTGATACCAATTTTCCAAATACAAGAACCTGTTCAGGTAATTACTAAAGTTTAAATTTTTTCTTAATACAAGTTGTATTTAATTGTTTTTAAAAATTATTTGACACTGCCCTATAAGCACAAAGAGGATCTTTTAATCATGATCACCACAAGTTTATAGCTGAATCAATGATTAAATGGGAATGGTCAGGTGGTGCAGGACTGAACCCAACATATCTGAACCAATACAATCTCAAACCTGAGTACTCCAGAAAGGCAGGCCTTTAGTAGTGCCTTTATTAAATTGACCATCAGCTGTAATTAAAAACTCAGAAAAATTTATAAATGATCTTATTTATTACCTATGGAAATAAAGTTAAAACCAATTATTTTTAAATATGCAGAATTATTTTTTCATTTTAAAATTGACTTACATATTGTTATTGTGATGAATTTTTCTTAAAATTTGAAATATTATAATAGATTATGCTGATATTTCTTCAAAAAATGAATCTGTTATTGAACCAATGTCCTCCAGATGCCATACGTAATCATGTATTGCCAATGATTTATTGTTCTCTTGAAGCTGATGCACAGCAGATTCAGGTAGATTTAAATTATTTAGTATTTTTTTATTATAAATGTTTATGATATATAAATTTCGTATTTATAGGAATTATGTCTTAGTATTATACCCAGCATTGCTGCACTAATAGAATATTCGGCAATGAAAAATTCATTGCTACCTCGAATAAAGAAACTCTGTCTTCACACAAGCTATCTATCAGTATGTATCATTTAAAAGGAGCTGAATTTAATATTTTAAATATCTGACTGAAACTTTTTAATAATAATTTTTAGGTTAGAGTCAATTGTCTTGTATGTATTGGTAATCTTTTAGAACATTTAGATAAATGGTTGGTTTTAGATGAAGTATTACCCATGCTGCCACAAATACCTTCTAAAGAACCTGCTGTTTTAATGGGAATTTTGGGTAAGTCTTAAGTTTGAGTAATGCTTATAAGAATGAAAAAACTAAGATTTTAATAATAAAAGTATTTAACTTATTTAAGGAATATATAAATTGACTATGACTCATAAGAAACTGGGAATAACCAAAGACATCATGGCATCTAAAGTAATACCTTTCCTGATGCCTTTGACTATTGAAAATGGACTGACTCTAAATCAGGTAAAATTTGACAAAAAAAATTAATTTTGATTTTAAACAATTTAGAAAAAAATAATTTTTTTTAGTTCAATGCTCTTGTGGCCGTAGTAAAAGAAATGGTAGGCCGTGTTGAATCTGAACAAAGGATGAAATTAGAACAACTAAACTCTATTCGGCAAGAACAGAAGTATTATTATATTAGATAATTTTGATTTAGATATATTTATAACATCTTGATATATTAATTTAATTTTACTATTTTTCACTTTCAGCACAATAAACATGTCCAAAAATCAATCCTTAGGTGAAAATGATTTATTTGGTAAAGTTGAAACTGATGAAAAAGCAAAGGGTGCTGTAAGTATTATTTTCATGTGTGTATGTATAGTGTGTATAATAAAGTTGAACCATATAATTGAAAGAAACTTCAAAAGCTATCAAAACATGAACTCTTCCCAATTGAATATTTGGAATCCTCAAGTTTTAATAAAGCCATAACTGAAGATATTATCTTTTTACCAAAATACATGGGAATCAAAAGAGTATGTTTTCAAAAAGAAATAAAGGATGGACATATTATAATAAATAAATCATATTATTTTGATTGCTGCTCTTTCTGGGATTGTATAGGATATAATATTCATTAACACTTACTTGCAATGAATATTGTTTGAAATTTTGATTTTATATACATGGACAGTTCAATAATGACAAATGGGACTGTATAACACACAGTTCTATTACATTTTTTTTCTGTAAGTGGTAGTCCTCATATGCTGACACTTTTCCCATAATTTTGGCAATAATGTTACGCCTGCAGAATGTCTTTTGGCTGTTGTCTAAGTCATTGCATGATGAATTCTGACTTCTCTGCATTCTGGGTGAATCTCCTGCCTCCAAGGCTTCTTTTAAATAACCAAACAAGTGATAATACATGCTAAGTCTAAGCATTTCAATATGGAGTAGTTGCACAAGAATTCCCCATCACTAAAAAGGTTGTACTCAAAAGTCAGCAGGAAAGGTTTTTGCAACTGGTTTCTGAGCCAATGAAGTTTTATTTGTTTACACTTCTTGGAAAATTGAACTGTTAACTCAAAGTAATACAGTAGTCTTCACCAAACTACTGTCAAAGACATCTTGCAGGAAAAAGATACCAAAAGGTTACAGAGAGCATTATTTTGTTTCATGATGACGCAAGACCACATGATTTTGTACATAATGGACACAATCAATGGACTTTGTTGAAAAATTCTGGATCACCTGGCCTACAGTCAAGATCTATTATTGTGTGAATATTACTCGTTTGTCCCTTTGAAGAAAGCCTTGGGAAGCAGCTTCGTCCAGAAAGCTGAAATGAGTTCATCAAGCAGTGGATTTGACACTGGCCAAAAGACTTCTATTCTGCAGCTTTAACATCATTGTCAGCATGTGGAGGAGGAATAAATTGGGGACTATGTAACACACACAGTTCTACCACGATTGCTGAAATTCTGGATAGCTCTTGTACAAACAGTAAGATGAGGTCAAGTAAACAAGAATGTCTTGGGTGGTAGTTTTATTCAATACACTAGTTACCTGAGGTTTTCATAATTATAAAATTTCAATTTCTTTCAAGACAGATCAAGGTATAATATCATATATCTTTTAAAATACCCAGATATTGTAGAGAATTTTATATATTTGTTGTGGTGTAGTAAAGACAATAAATTACTAATGTGTATCTGCTTATTGTTCAAGAAACAGAAATGAGCTGCTTAAATGTTTGATAATAAATGAAGCAATATTCAAAATGCCACAACTGGTACTTTTGAACTTTTGCTGCAGTATCACAAATTCCTTATTTTCTATCAGACTAGTATATTTTTATCCTTTCTTCATAAAACTCCAGTGATATCAAAACTGAATTTGGTACTTTTACAAAAATAAGATCAATAAACTAGGATATAGGACATCATCTTTGGACACACACTGTAATGCTTTGGAATGTTTGCTGTTTTGAGGAACTAATTTTTATAAAGGCAATACAGCACAAATGTTTCAAATTCCAATTCACCCTCTCAGTGAATTGTCCAATAGTTTTTTTAAATTTAAACTTCTCAAAGTATTATTTTCCATACCATTTATTGATTAGATTAACTATTGTGATTTATTTTTGTATTAATAACCTTTTAATTTCAGTAACCAGAAATTCAATAGGACAAGTCCTAAAGAGTAACATATAAAATGACAGTTTCCACAAAAATGCGGTGTGTGTTTTAATTTCATTCATATTCTTCAAAGTTTGTTCCCAAAATGGAAATGTTGGCATTATCCATATACTAAAAACATACACTTTTATTAGGCTTTATGAAAAAGGTTTATTACACAATTTCTTAAGGAATGATATAAAAAGTAACCTAAAGAACTAAAATTTGTTGTATAATAGATTATAGCAAATAATTTTCACAATGCTCAATTGATTAATGTAGACAGTTTCAACGTCAAAAATGTAGAAGATGAGTGTTTTTACTACACACTATGTATGCACCTTCCTTGGATTACAGGGCATATGATTTATGCCATCAAAGCAAATATCTTGAAGGCAGGAAGCCAACTAGTCAACAGTGATATTGCATTTTTATGATAAAGATTTCACACATTTCTTTCTATCAGGATTAAGGTGTTGGTAGAACCTAAATGCTGCATTAATGAAGATTTTACCACCACATTTTTTTTTTAAATCTCAGATTGTTTGTTGGCCAGCTACAGACTCCATTTAATAGGTCTACACCTCCCATACCTTGATCATATCTTTATTAGATTACATTGTGTAACTTTTTTGTACCAGGATAACTAGAGTAATTACTAGCTATTGTTACTATGAAATTATCATTCGATTTCATGCAAATTATCTTTCTATCTGAATCCAGCTTTTTTTTCATTTCTTTAGTGGAATAAAGTTTGTTTCTTGAAGTAAAGTTCTCTCGGATTGTACCACAGGCTTGGAATCTTATCTGAAAGCTGTAGCAAAAGTTTGTGGCTAGTGAAAAAATTGTCAAAGAAAAGAACATGTGACTCTAGAATGTGCATTACAATCAACAAACTGCATACTACTCAACTTCCTAATGGAATATTTTCACCATTGCCTTTTCCACAATAAATTTGCTTATTGTATGGATATCCATTAACTCCACCTAACATCCAAATTTTGTTTCTAATACACATTTTACCTGAATGGTGTCCATGCTAAGGTACCATTTCCTCAAATACTCAAATATTGATGGATGATGCCAAATTATTGAAACAGTATTCAAAATTTCATAAAGGAGGAAGGACTTAGGTCATTTGAAAATTGCCAAAGTTTTGGTTGTCAACAATATGGAAGTATCTTTTTATATTGCAAAACCTGTCTCGGCTCAATTTTGCCAAAAATCAGAGCTGAAAGATCCTTGACAGATGACCAGAATCATTTCAGTTGTGATAAGTCCACCTTTCTGCTATGATGATTGAATTCTGAGAAGTTAAAATTGGAAAATAATTTTTTTTTGTACCATTATTGAGCATGTCAGTTTAAAACAGAAAATACAGATTTTATGAAGTTTTCATTTTGTGAAATAAAGTTAAATTTCACACTTTATCTAAAACAAAAAATTATATGATCATCAATTGAATTTTTGTAAGATCATCATCAATAGATACAAATGAATAATTTAATTAGTCTGACAGTTTTGCAAAGTCAGAAGAAATTTTATATGGTACCAAGCTTTGCTCATTTTTGCAAAATGGCAGAACTTAATTTAGTTGTAGTAACCTCTAGCTCAACCTACAAAATTTTTTCACAATGGACTAAAAATACTCTGAATAGCTGTGAATGACCATTCACCATTAAAATGTATATAATCAAACCAAAGTTATGTGATATAAATTTGCATAGCAAAAGAATTTATATGTAATTTGAATGAATTTAAATTACAAAAATTTAGTGTTTACTAGAATCACATCCTTAGACATTATCCAAGCTTTTTTTTTTCTTAAGCTGGTGACATATCATACAATGCTTCCCATAAAAATTTAACACAAAATTCATAATGTCAAGCTCTGAATACTGAGACTATAATTTCTCCTACAAGTTGAATAAAAATTAAATTACTTTCAGATGGAGAATATGTTCCAAAATCTTGGATTAAATGTAAACAACTGTAATGAACAAAATACTGTGATCAACAATTCACCAGTAGTATCTTCGGTTACATCTCAGTATTCCTCTAAAGTATGTATGCATTATATAAAATCTGTCTGATTCAATATTTGTTATGCAATTTATTATTTTGTATCTTTACAGCCATCATTGAGTATGGAAGAGAAAACAAGGCTTGCTTGGGAGCAGGAACAACAACAGCGACTGAAAAGTCAAGCCCCCCTCAAATTATCTCAACCTGCAGTGTCACTGTCCCCTCATAAACCGAAAGATCTCACATCGACCCTGATCTCCAGTAATTTAAGTAATTTCACAATGACGGGAAACATGAACTTGAACAGCACGTTTAATCCAATGCAGCCGGTTCTAACCCAACCAGTATTTAGTCCCAGGATGCCCCAACTGACCTGTGTCAATGCCCTCTCTCCATGCCCCACGTATCCCATGACTGCCGTACCGCCTCTCTCCGTGCCTCAGACAGGAATTTACAACTACGCAACACCACAAAAGAACTTGAATATGTCTTCGCTGGACAATTTGTTGCCTCAGCCAAAACAACTCCTTTCTATGAATCAGATGCCAACAAGTAACATGTTCCAAAAATTGCCAAATTTTACCAGAACGGAACAGACAATCAGTTCTCCGCCACTGCAGTCTAATGTTTCTAAGCCAGTGGCTATCGATGCAAAGAGTGAACTTGATGATCTGTTAGGAATGTAATTTTTCCTTTCTACGCTAATTGTTTTAATTTATTCCAAAAAGTATGAATTATTGATAATTTTTCAAATGAAATTCCTATAGTACTGTGATTATTAAATTGTATCTGCTCAAATTTATTGATTAATATATTAAAGACTACTACGTTATGGAGAATTTTTGTTATCTGTAAATCTGGAATTGTACAGTGTTTATTGAAATAAATTTTTCTCGAAAATCATCAATTTCTAGAATAACTGGAATCAAAAAATATTTTTTTTATTATAATATTCTAAACATTTTCTATAAACAACCAAAAAAGAAATCTTATTAGCAATAATAAATTATGTTAAAATATTTTAAGACTTTTTTTAAAGAACACGATTTGTAATCTCCGAAAATACTGATTATGGGGATTTGTACATGATTTGTAACGTGGGTGTACAAAAACTAAATTTTTAAGTATGGCCACAATTTCAAAATCAGTAAATTGAGCAATAAAAACTTTTTGACACAATTATTGCAAATATCTAAGTATACAGAAGGAAAAGTTTGTTAATTTGTAAATATCAATGTAAAGGAAAACAATTAACCACATTGAACTTAAGCTGTACAGATTGCATTGTATATAAATATGCCGCAAATTCCCTGGATTTAAAACTTCGTTCGCTAAATTTTTTTTAAACATATACTTTTAAAATCTACATTTGCAATTTGTGCATTTAAGTAACTTATTCTCAAACCTAATTTGACCAATGGCAACATTATTTAAGAAAAATTATGGAAACATGATGGAAGAAGTCTACTAATTATCTATCAACATCTGTTACCACCTTGTCTACCATTTAACTTCATCATCTTTCATTTTCAGTTTCATTTTCCTCAATAGGACTCTGTTCCTCGTCTGACTGTTCGTCTTCACTTCCATGTTCCGAGGGAGCCGGAGTGGAGGCACGAGAACTGAGAGGTGAAGGCGGCTCCGATACTGGTCGAGGATATCTCATTTGGAGTTGCTTCTCCTAATTTAAAAAAATTATCATTATCATCATCATCAGCAAAGATTAGAACAATTAATGTAAAATATCTGAAATAACTTATGTACTACCATTATTATTTCCTGGATCTCTGGATGAGTTTTATGAAGAGCCATTTGTCTCGCTTTGCGATAATACTAAAATTTCAAAAATATACACATTTTATAATGTTTCATTACAGGTAATTATTTATTATATTTACATTTAAAATTATTAAAAATACATAATTTATAATTGTATTCTTTCTTAATGCTCTAATTTTTTCTCTCCAATGCATTTTATATTGCTAATGAGACAGCCAGACATGAAAAATCAATTTTCTGCATATGAATTTTTCATTTAAGCCATTTCTATAGTTATCTTATTAAATCCTATTAATGCAATTGTGAGAGAAAAAAAAAAAAAAAAGATTGAACCAGAGCCACCCAGGTAGCAGGATAATTTCAAATTTGAAACCTCAAATTTTTTTTATAAATGACATGACCTTTAATCTATCAGATTCCAACCTTTGCAACTTACAAGGAGAGGCCAGATGATCAGGTCTCCAATTCAAATAAAACTTGGTGAGCATTTTGCCCTAAACACAAACAGATCCTTTCCCAAATAATAGGACCCACTTTTCAAGCATTTTTGAAAAACAGGCCTCTAAAAATTTATTTTTTACCTTATTAGCTTTGTAAGTTTAATTTTTTGTAACAGCAATGGCCAAGTGGATAAGACATTAGGTAGTGGAGCTTTTGCAATTTTAGATTTTTTTTTGTGTGTAACAAAATATTATTATTATTTCACTATCATTAGCATTATTATTGTTTTTATTATTCCTCATGTTTAAAGTTTATAAAACAAGAAATTAAAAAAAAGTTACATTTCTTGTTTAGCAAAAATGAAGTCTGTAATGTCCTAAAAAGTTAAATCTTTAGATTTAACTTTAGAACATTATATAAAAATTTTATTTCTTCATATTTATTTTCATATGTTTTTGCTTGTTTTCATATGTATTTTCTATGTTTGTGGTGACATAGTATGTTAATTACATACTATGTCACCACAAGTGAATGGACTGAAAAACAGGACTGTTGTGAAAATAGAGCAGCATTAGTGACAGGGTTTTTATTTATTGTTAATGTTATGGACAATTTTCTTATGTGCTCATGTTTGCTAACACTTCAAATATAACAATACCACCATTTCTGAAAATTAATATGAAGAAATAAAAATGTATTTCACCACATATAAGAGTTAAATCTACAGATAAGGTATCCCTCGTATAACATGGTAGTTATCTTCCAAAAAAGTGCAGTGTTATGTGAATTCATACTATATGAAACAAAGGACTAATGCAGAACATTTAAGTTCCAAAAGTTAATAACGAAAAACAATAGTATACTTTACTTTAGCTAAGAAAAATATGTTCATTAAACCAATTGATAATTTATTTCCAATCAGTAATTAACTAACAATCACAATTAAAAGTACTGTATTATGCATTAATATTAATTTTAGTTGAGGGCATTTTCTTTTTACAAAGTGAAGTCATTTAGCTTTTTTGTTGATCTTAATCAGAAATATAGTCATCAGTTTTTTATTTTTATCATAAAAATTTTATGAATGACAAAAAAATACATATATATTATTAATCAAAAATTTGTTCTAGTAGGTTGCATTTGTTCAATTGAGTACCTAGCTATTTTTTCCAGAATTTGTGTTGGAATAACAAATTGAGTATTGCTATGTCACTGTATTTCGTTCATTATTTTTACAAATGATTGCTTACCTAAGATTAAAAAAAAATGCTAACAATACTTAACTTTATATTTAGAAACCTACAAATGTTTAAATAAAAATTAATCTATAAAACCAAAAACAAAGTCTAAAAGCAGCAACAACAAAACCCAGCTGTTAGGACAAGGAAGGAAAAATTGCACTAACCTTCCTATCAGTTTTCATTAAACCTGACGAAAAGCACAAAAATTGAAAATTTCAATATTCAAAAATCCATGGACAAATTTGAGATAATATGCATGCTTACTTGAATAATAAAATATATATCAAATAAAGGATGTTGATTTTAAAATTTGCGAGATTTTGTGTGGAGCATTTCCCAAATTTTCAAACTGTGTTGTAGAAATGCTATGTTGTACGATTGATACTTGTACTTCGTTTTTGCTAAACAGGAAATGTCACATTTTTAAATACTAAAGCTAAACACTTAATTTTCAGAGGCCTGTTTTCAAGAAATGCTACAGATGTGGGTCCTATTACTTGACAAGGAGCTGTTTGTGTTTAGTGTTACCCGCTTGCAAGTCCAATTCTCTCCTCATTAGCTTGCTGGTCCCATTGCTGGTCTAGCCAAACTTTTAGATTAAAAAATAACTCTTAGCAACAGGACAGAAAATTTTGAAAAGAGTTATCCAAAAATATGGTTCTCATAATCATCAAACTTAGTAGTAAATTAAAAACAATGCAACTTAAAAATATCAACTTTTCATGAATTGAATTTAATTTTGTTTTTGATTTAAAGCTTCAAGATTTTTAACTCATCTGCAGTGCCGTCTTTAGGGCAGCACCTACGGGGCCCTGGCCCAGGGTCCCCAGGCTGTAGGGGGTCCCTAATCCAAAAGTAATAAAGTTACAAATAAAAAATAGGTTACTTAAAATAATTATTAAAAATAACAAATACTTTATTTCTCCTATACATACTTACAAAATTTTTGATACTTCTTATTTCACCACATCTTGGCTGAAAATGGTACTTACTTCTGCTGCATGGAAAGAAAATTCCACTTCCTGGCTGAGGGAGGTGAAAAATCATATATACTTCACGGGAGTATATATGATTTTATATATACCTAGGTCTGTAACATACTATTGTTTCTGTTTCATTAAGGGGGCACCATCTTGGTCCTGGCCCAGGGCCCCTTACATTCTAAAGACGGCACTGCTCATCTGTGGGCATTAAAAGGCTTTTTATGCCAATTATGGATTTGGCTCAGATCAACATGGAGCCTTGGAATAGATGAAGGATAGAGGAAGTCAAGTGGTGAGAGGAATGGAAGGGACCCAATATCTCTGTAGGTATAAAACACCTGCAATTTCTGAAGATATGACAAGAATACAAACTTGGATTCTTCAAATTGCACAAGTTAATGCCTTTGCAGAGCCTTGGCTGTTTGTTTTACCAATTAATCATTGTTTATGTGATTGATGTGAAACAGATAACATTTGTAATTCATTCTAATTGGAAAGATACTTCCAGTTAGAATGAGCTATGTTTCTACAAAATCCTGTAAGCTGAATTTCACAAGATTCATTTCAATGTTAAAGTTAATTCTGAAATCAATTAGCTTCTTCTACTAAAAATATTTATTGGTTTTGGTATTATTTTTTTCTTTCAACTTGTGAATTTTTTCCTCTATACCATTAGGAATTTGGTTGGGTCCACCATTGCGAGCAGCCAGGTGGTGAGGGACTAGCACAACATATCTAGATAGACTGATTGTGAAAAATTCTTGGGAAGTTGTTTGCCCAGATTTGATCTCTGGTCTGTCAAAGCAGTGGGTTGATGCTTTAATGCCTCAGCTTTCTGGCCATTGAATGACATTAAAAGGACACGTTAATGATTTTTGAAAATGTTTAACTTGAAGATTTATTAATTACAAATTACTACTACTAATTGCTGTCAGTGTTGTTTACTTAATTTTTCTTTTAGTACCATCTTTAACAACAAGTAGCTTATAATTTAAGAAATGTTGGCAATTTATATTACTACTATGAGCAAATTCTTAATATTTAATATGTAAGCATTGTACTATCAGCTACAGGTTGAGGCTGAAAGCAAGAAAAGTTAGTTTTGACTTAAAATTATCTATTTAACTGATAATGATGACTAAGCTATGATTACAGTAAGTTTTATGGATACATGGATAACTTATATATTCTGGAATGTACTAATTCTGGTAATATTAAATGAGTGATGAAATCCTTGATTAGAATAAGCAGATGCTAGTGCTTGAATTTTCTTAAATTCTAGAAGCATATTAAACTATAAAATTTCTAAAATTTAATTAAAAAGTTCTAACCACTCCTAAATTTCTCCAATCCAACAGATCACTTAAACGTTCAGTTCTGTTCCTTTGAATTATTCTTTGCCTTCTGGATAAACAAGTAAAATCAAACATATTCTGAAAAGAAATGATTGATAGATTAATGTATATCATAGTAAGTTGACTATCTCTACTTAGTATTTAATACAAACTTGAGCTAACTGTTGAACAGATTCTTCAGGACCTTTAAATCGTCTGTCAATTATATATATTCCATAAGACATGGGATCGGCGACGTGTTCGGCAATAAAGCATCCGAAACCAGAAAGGTTTGTTGTAACACTGGGTATGCCCATCACAGTACATTCAGCTAAAATTTTGGAAATTAGCATACGTTTCTAATTTTGTTTTTAGCAAAAGAAAAAAAAAACAAATGAGCATCTAATAATCACCAGGAGTGTATCCCCATGGTTCATAATAAGATGGAAAGACTCCCAAATGGCAACCTCTAACAAATTCTTCATAATCCATACTAAATAATGGATTGGTTGATGAGAGAAATTCCGGGTGAAATATAATCTGGTAAATATATTCAAATATTTAAGAAAGTTCTTTATAAAACATTAAAATTGGATTTTAAAATTAAAAATTTCTTACTTTTACTCTATCATGGCGATTATTAAATAATTGACATCTTCGAACATGGCCTAATACAGGATCAGTACTATCATCAATCATATTGTGAGTGCAAATTGGTGGAAGACTCGTTCTCTAGGAAAAGTTTTGAAATTAATTTTAAAAAATAGTGTGTGTATGTGTTTTTCTTTTTAAAAAAGTTAAGTTTTATACCTGAGAAGCATATATACAACGTTTTAATTTCACAACATCATCTGAAACTATTAACTGTTCACCTGATGGAATTTTGCCACTAAAATATTAATTTTACTTTAATTTCTTTATAAATTTAATTAATAAATATACAATTATTACAACTAGAAATTATAAATATTTTTGATAATTATTAAAAATAATAGTCAATACCTGAGACAAATTTCAAACATTCGCTTTCCAATTTTAGATTGAATATCATGAACTGTGTCTCTCAATTGCTTAGCAATGGCTTGTCCACGAAGTGAATCAACATTATAATTGTTAGTGCGTGCTGGGAAAATGAGAAAAGCCACTACTGTCAGATCATTTCTAGAAGTCTGAAATGTAACAAAATAAAAAAACAAGCTAGTAACTTATTGTTGAAACAGATAATTGTAGGTAGAAATTAATTTTTTTCTAACAGGTTTTACAAACTGAAGAATAGATCTGTTACATTATGTATACATGACAAGATTAATAGAGGTATAATTTATCCTGATTACATTAACTAGGAATAATGAGAATATAGGTCAAAGTGGAGTTCATACAGAATAAATTTTGAAGTTAACACGTCATTCTTCCTTTTGTTAATTCTAGCAGAGGGCTAATACTGTGATATGTCACTAATTCACTTAAAGAAAATTAACTCAGTTATGGAAAGTGTTAAAATAATTGTTATAATATTAAATTGGGATTGTTTAATGAGAAAAGTTAACTGGGTTCTGAGTAAAAGTCTTGACTGAGGTTAAACTAATCATGTAAATGTATAAAGTTTCATAACAGATAAAAATTTCACTGAGAAACATAGCTGTTAAAGAAAATCTAACAATACATATTGAAAATTTACTTTAAAAAGTATATTGATTAATAATCAGCTTTAACTTCCCTTAAAAGAAATCTTTAAATATAATCATTGGTTTCTCAAATGTCAAGATATTTTTATCATCATATCATGTAAATTTTTTTTAAATATTCAAATTATCTCCTAAATTTTTAAATCAAACATAATAAAACATCTATAACAAAATCTATTAAGCATTACATATTTATCAGATTTCAAAATTTAAAATGTCATCATCAATATCATCTAAATTCAAATAATTTTATTATCTGTATTTAAAAAAGTGTGGGAGGGAAATATTCATTTTTAAAAGATAATTTTTAGAACAAATGGTATGCAATATTTATGATGACAATCTAAATTTTCTATTGAATTAAAAAATTAACTAAGAATTTCTTAATTTGCTTGTTGTAGTTCTTTTTTTATTTATCAAGATTTAAATGAATTTGTTGTAATTGGAACATATGTTCCATTGAAGCATAAACCAATTAAATAAGTAAATAGAATATCAGTGCAATCAAACTACAGTAAAAATTTTTACCTTCATATTCTGTAAATTTAAGTGAGATTATAAGATGCATTTAAATCTTATATATGGAATATTTAGCTATTTTAAAATACCAGCTAAACAAATTTATTGATATTTATTAAAAAAGCAGATTCTTTCATGAAAAGAAGCAATACAAACCTTTAGATAATGATTCAATCTTGACAAAGATTCAATAAATAAATCTGCTCCTTTATTTGAAAATTCGTATCGTCCTGCTATGAAGAAATATAAAGTTTTATCCAGATCAAAGTCATAATGTCTGAAAAATATTATACAAAAATAAATATTTGTACATAGTAATTTTATTTTACAAATAATTATGAGAATATATAATAATAAATATAAAACTTTTTGTAACAAGTTAATATACTAAAACTTAACAATAAAAATTTAAATTTACAATAGAATGAAAATTCAATTTTATTCTTCAATATATAATTTTAATGTTTCTAAAATAGAAAGTAATAAATATGCTGAAGCCAGATTAAATATTTTTGTAGTAATGTCTTCAAATATCTAACAAATATTTGAGATACCCAAAGAAATAAGAACTACTCATATATTTTTGAAATTTCCTTATTCAGAGTAAACATAATATTTCTATATATTTCTAACTTAAATTATGGAGCCATTTACTACCTCCAAATTGCAATTAAACTTTAAAACAAATATTAACTTGTAAAATATTGTTAGCATGATAGTTGTTAAAACTAAAAAAAATGTGGTAAACTGTATCATTAATTACATTATTTTAAAATCATCTAATATAACATTATTTTTATTTAAAATACTGGTTATTCATACATAAATTATAAAGAATGCATGTAGGTTATTTTTTCACTATCCAATAAAATAGAACAATTCAAATTTTATTCTCAAATATGTACAGTCTGCCATAGTGATTGCATATCTTCTCCATTTAAGTGTTAACATAAAGAATGCTTCAAAAAACTTGAAGCATTCTTTATGTAATATGATACATTAAAAGAAAACTTAATCAAATATTAAAGTTATATTATACAAGTCATTTAAAATATTTGTCCACTCTTCATTTTAATTATCATAAATTTAAAAATACAGTAGAGCATCGATTATCTAAATGTCAATCAACTGAAACGTCAATTAACCGAAAGCTTTCCAGTCAGCAAATTTAAATTTCCGCTAGTACTGTGATGCTGCAATGTTTGGCTATGTCTTGGGCTACTCCAATATTATTTTTGTTGGTGTGCGTGTTTTAGCTGGCAGCACTGGTGTGACCATGAAAGGGTACTTAAAGACGTGCCAGGATTTGAACAAATTTCAACATGGGATAAGTTAATATATTTTTTCCTACATAATCAGTTATCTGAAAAATTGATTTTCTAAATGATCTCAGTCCCCAATTGATTCGGATAATCGATGCTCTACTGTAATGATAAAATTCAGATAATCTTACCCATAAAAATGGCCTCTTATAAAATCATGTATTTTCTCTTTAGCTAAAGCATGTAAATTTTGAAATTCATGAATTGCACTAAATTTCTTTACATTCAGACCATTTGGAGTTATAATATCTGAAAAATAATTAAATAAATTTAAAATTAAAAAAAATAATCATAAAAAAGATGTATTCAACTACTTATTGAAAGAAAGTGTTAAATGAAATTTTATGTACACAATATTAAGGAAACAAATTAATATTTTAATAATTATATTTTGTTTCTGATCAAGCAACAAACATTTATTTGTAAAGACTCATGCTATACAGATAATTTAGCACAATGCAGGATATACTGCTTGGCATGGTTCCCCATTATAAAAGATGCAAATCCTAATGATGATGAACAGTGTGCTCAATGGCAACCAATTGATGCTTCTCTACTTTTTTTTTTTACTATGTTTTTGAGGCTTGATAAACCATAATTTTTAAACATCTCCACAAAAGAAACTGTATTGTTTGCAATGCAAGAAGTGCCACATTAATGCATTTTGAATTTTATTTTACAAAAATGTCTTCTGCATGTTCTGAAATATCACATTACCAGATTTGGTTGCATTTGGAATGCTTAATCTTTCTAGATAGCATTGAATAGATGGTACTTAAAGTATATAACAGGTGATCATAATTACAGTTTATTTGTATTTGAAAACTGCAAAGAAGCATCTCTCTAAACTTTCAAATGCATAAATTTTTGTTCCTATTATTTCATCTTTTGAAGTTTTGGTCTGATTATAAATGTATTTTTATATTCTTTATTAAAAAGAATATTCATATAAAATAACTAAAGCCCAAATTTTATGGCTAATGATAAGCCCATTTAAACAGGTTGTTATTGGACTGCAAGATCAATTAGAATTTTTCCTAAAATGGTGGGTGGTTAGACTGACTACCTTTAAGCTGAATTCTCTAGTTTAATCTTATGTTTTGATAATGACAATAAGCCTAGTGAACCTAATTAACATGATCATTATTTGATGTTTATACTTTATTCTTAGTAAAAAGAAAAATTAATAATTAAATTAATTGTAATTATTGTTGATGTTATTCTTTTATTAGGTGTTCAAGTATTTAAAGTTCTTTATTGGTAAACTAACAATCATTAATTTGCAAATTAATCAAAATATCATTTGTAGATTTGAAGGTTTTGTATAAAGAAAATAATAATTAAGATTTGTATAGTAATTTAAATATTAATGAAACTATTTAATAAAATTACAACATACCAGGTTTGCGTTTAAGTAAATGTTCAGCTTCCAGTGACGTTATTTCTGAAACAGTGGTGAATATGTGAGAACTATGGGCAGCTGCTCTTTCCATGCAGTATCTATGATATATGCCTCTGTCACCAGCTTCTTTATCAAGATTAAACTAATAAATTTAAAAAGAAAAACTTTTGTTATAATTATTAATTTAACTATAATTAATAAAAAATAAATAATTACCTTGTCTAAATTATTATAGAAATCTAAATTAGCAGCACAAAGATATCGACCAAGGAGGGTGGCATGGGTAGTAAAAACAGTAGAAATATCTAAATGACGAGTTCGACATAAAATCAGACCGATACCTGCCAACCACTCATGAAAATGGGCAACAACATAAGGCTTCTCTCTTTCTGCATCAACTTGCTTATAGAACTAAAAATATATAATCATACACATTTGAAATATAAGGAAATGAAATTTACAAATTTTTTTATGTACTATAATTACAGAGAACATCTGATTTTAAATTATTATTTTTCTTCGTTGAAGATCATTTTCATTTTAATTCCAAAATAATTTTCTTTAATTTATGTTGTTTTTGAAACCATGTTTTGCGAATATATTGGACTTCGAACTCATATTTGAGTTATAAATAAACACTTGGCTTTATTTTCATCATTTTTAGTTGATACGTGACAACAGCACGTTTCGGGCATAAAGACCTCATCAGTCAACTAAAAAATACAATTTTTAAAAATATTACATAAAATATCTTACAAAACAGAATTAAAATAATCTATATTTCTTACCATATCCATTTTAATCTGTTATACATACAAGGTCTTAACTTAAGTGTGCACCAATTAAGTTAAGATCTTGTATGTAAAACAGATTAAAAATAGATATGGTAAGAAATATACATTATTTTAATTCTGTTTTGTAAGATATTTTATGTAATAATTTTAAAAATTGTATTTTTTAGTTGACTAATGAGGGCTTTATGCCCGAAACGTGCTGTTGTCACGTATCAACTAAAAATGATGAAAATAAAGCCAAGTGTTTATTTATAACTCAAATGTGAGTTTGAAGTCCAATTTTCTTTAATGTTAAACTTGACAGTTTAACAGTTATGTTGAAGCAGAGATTTGTTACAATAGAAGCCAGTTACAATTTTGACATTAAAAACAGATAATGACTTAAAATAGGATTGAATACCATGGACATGGTAAGAAAAAAACAACATTCTGATCCATGTTATCTGTGATAAATTTTTGAGGTCTGAACCAAATTGAATCTGAATTTTCCAAATGGTAAGCTGACAATTTACGGTGCAGCCACTTTTTGAGCATAAATTTGATTGATGTTTGCATCTAGTATGTGTATCAACTAATAATTGTCTGTATCAACGAATCAATGAACTCACCCTCTATCTGAAAAAACAAGGTTTTTGCTTTTTTCCTTAACTAGAAATGTAAACAATATATAAATAAATATTTAAAAATTAATAGCTAACATACACAGTGATTGACAGCAAAATGATTTATTCAGCTTGAAACTACAGTGCAACTCAGTCAAAAGAATTTTTATAATTGTACAATTCCAGTCTTTAACACTTTTCTAATTTTTAACATTAAAATTATAAGTCATATCTGCTAATAATTTGTTTTGTATCTAATTAAACTGTTATTTGACTGTACTTTTAAAAAACTATATGTGAAAAGGCTACGTAGTTTTTAAATATTCATCATTTTAACCCCATAGATTCTCTATAGGATTTAAGTCTGGTTAATTGATATTATTACCTATAAACCAAGTTTGGATTGACTTCACTGCATGAGCTGATGTGAGATCTTGTTGGAAAATAACATTCATCCTAGTAAGTTCTTCCATTGAAAGAATCAAGATGTATTCTAGCAACTCTTGATACCCTGAGATATTTAAGGTACCTTTAATAGTTGTCATATGGCCTACACCTCTTGCAGACAGGCATCCCATATCATTACATTCCTTGGGTATTTGACACATTGCTTTAGTATGGATGGATGAAAGGATTCTTTGGTTCTCCACAAATGTACAGTCTTATCACCATAACATACACAAAACCTTGATTTGTCACTAAAAATAATCTTATTCCAATCTTCAGATGTTCAATTAATATGTTTACAACTCTGAACACATTTGAGTCTGTTTCTAGAGAGGAATGATTTACGTTTTGGAACAAGTTCATTTCACAGTCTGCAAACTGGTATACTGTAAGACATACTTTCTCCTTTTTCCGTACAGAATGCTAATATCTGCTTGATTTAAAACAATTTTTTCTCACTATTGAGTTTTAGTTTATGATCATCCATCAAACTTGTTGAGTGTTTTCTTCCACAATTTCAACAGTAATTTACGATTTTCTTTTCTGAGTTCATTTGTTTTAAGATTGGAAGATACTGCAAAATCAAAGCACCAACTATCACCTGTAATCCAGTTAAAATGAAAAAATTTATTATGAGAGCAAGCGTTTTCAAATGTTTTTAACAGCCATCTTCAGGTTATGGAATGTTACGTAAAATAAAATAAAAAATTAAAATAAAATAAAACTTGTTAAACATGTGCTGGTAGTTATATGCATAAAATGAAATCAAAATAAAATACAAAACAATATAACAGGGATTAAATAAAAAAGACATATATAAAGTGTAATTACAAATAAAAATAAAATTATAAATGTTCATAAATAGCCTCCCATGCATGTGATATTGTAGAAGTGTTCTTAAAATTAATGGCAAAACATTTCATAGTCACTTTGTAAACTTCAAGTTTTGAGATACTTGAGCTGTGCTTGAGTTTTATTCCATACTAGTAGCTCGGGACGCCCCCTAGTGGGCGTTCTTTACAAATTTTCTGAGGCACGGTTCCTTTGACTTTTTTGTTCCCATCAATATGCTTTACAACTCTGTTAAAGTCTGAATGGTAAGATTTACCCTCCGAATGAAGAGGTGGCGACCCCCCAAACCATAGACCCCTGTACTAACAATAAAGTCAAAGGAACCATACCCCTACTCGTGACACTTCGAGAGATATAAGCCCCTGAAATAATAAATTCCTATTACAAATATACTGAATTATTTATATTGTTATATTGACCAAATAATAATTTATTGGCCAAATGAATAATAAAAATTAATATTGTTAATTTAAATAAGAATTAAAATTGTTAATTTGAATGTTTGAAATATGACACACGATAGGGGCGCCTCTAGTGTCCGTTATCAAACAGTTACGGGACAGACACCCATTGAATGGGTTATATATATAGATAATATTCAATGATCATTTTTCTCATTCTAGGTGACAAGTCTCCCTTGATTCTTGTAGTGATGTAAATCACACATTTTTACAACAACAAAAGTGTCAGAACATCTTAGAAAATATATCTGTAACAACAAGTAATTCTAATGATAATTATTTCAAATATTCCAATTTTTTGAATATTTATTTAAATTTTTTGAGTTTCTTAAAATGATGAATATTTAAAAACTACTTAGCCTTTTGAAGTATAGTTTTTTTAATGTACATTCAAATTACAGGTTAATTAGATACATAACAGATTATTTTAGTTACAATTGTAGTCTTGTATCACACCCATTAACAAAAGCTTTTATAAAATGTATTTAAATTATAAAGAAATGGCTATACAATAAAAATTTATTAATTTAACTCCAAAACTTCACAATTAGTTTAATATTAATTAATTAATTATTATTTTAAATTGCTTTTTAGAATTCTGAAAAGTTTAAAATCTAGTTATGCTTCTTTTCTCTTTTTTTTTTTTTGCTCTTTGTCCTGTAGGCATTAAGAGGGTCTTTTTAAAATGAAAAAAATATGGCAAAAGGGTAAATACTGTATTTTTTTAAAATTATATCTTATTATTGGAANATCTTAGAAAATATATCTGTAACAACAAGTAATTATTTATTGTAACATTGTCACAATACTGGGCTGCAATTTTTAATCAATTTAATTTAAAATATATGCTCTCCACCTCAAATTAGTATTGTCTTCCCCTGTACATCATACTTTCCTGCTAGCAATAGAGTCATGCCAGTTATCTAACTCCTTTCAGGAGGAAATTTTTAAATTGAAATAATGTGACTTCTGCAAACTGGAAGTTCTTATATAGTTAATTGGGGTCTCCTGTCCCTAAGCTTTCCATATCTGGTCTCGAATATCTAACTCCATTCTTGAAGTTAAGGAAGTACAGACAGATAACAGTGGGAATTTATAGGTCTACAATTTTTTCAAATTGTAGCCCGAAAACATCAGCCTAAAAATAAACTGTCACCTGCAAGTGATACTGGGCACTATTTCAATTAAACTGCTTTTTGGGGTAGATCTGTAATGGTTTATTTAATTTTTCTTTGGTTGACTTTGGATGAAATACGAGGGCGGTTTTTTCCAAGCTTCGATGGTCCATAAAACAAAAGCAAGTGTAAAAACATGGTTACTTTTCGACATATAATCACTGTGAAGATTGAGGCATTTGTCATATCGGTGGACGAGCTTTCCCATCCCCTTGTCATGGAATGTTGCCACCAGTGAATTGAGATGGCCCTAACAATGTTGTTTTGAAGAACGTCATTAGTCTCAAAACTCTGTCCTGCTAGACACTTTTTCAGTTCAGGAAAGAGGTGGAAGTCTTCACACATTAAAAAGTTCCAAGCTACGTGGAAGTCTAAAAGCTGGAAATCTTCACCACCTTTAAACACCCAGTGTATAGCCCCGATTTAGCACTGAGCGACTTCCATCTCTTTCCTGAACAGAAAAAGTGGCTAGGAGGGCAGAGGTTCAAGACTAATAACAATTTTCAAAACAACATTAGGGCACATCTCAAGTCATTGGAGACAACATTCTATGAAGAGGGGATGGAAAAGCTCATCCACAGATATGAAAAATGTCTCAATCTTCACAGTGATTATATCAAAAAGTAACCATGTTTGTACCTAACTTTTGGTAATAAATTCATTTTGTTATTTATACTTGTCTTTTTTTTAATGGATCATTGGAGCTTGAAAAAAACAGCCTATGTAGTTAAGGTATTAGAGCAGGGTTGTCCAACCTTTTTTCCTAATGGGCCAAATTAGAAATTTACATATATTCAGTGAGCCACTAAGGTACTTTATATAAATATATGCTTTTAAAAAGTTCAAAATGTGAATATCAAATTTTAATAAATATATATAATTACAAAAAATACCGTATTATTTACAATAAAAAACAAAATTATACTCTCACAAAATAAAAATAAATTTAATGTGACTTTTGACATTGTCTTTCTTTTATAATATTGTCAATATCTGCTTTTATGGTACTAGTCTTAATTAATGTTAGTTAAATGAGAATCACTCCACTTATTTCTTTCAGCAGTTTTGATGTTTTTCATGCATGAAAAGAATCATTCACAATAGTATGTACTACCCCACATGCTTAACAGTTTTCTAGAAAATTTGACAATTTCATCAAATCCATTGAAAGAATAAAATTCTTTATAAAATTCAAGAAGGGAACATTCTCTATGATAAGTTTTCAGATTCCCCACTTTGAAGTTCAATGAGTTCTAACTGGTATTGGGCTGGTGCTTCCACATAATTAAATGAAAATGGATCACTAAACAATTTTAATTCAGTTTCTATTTTTTTGAAGACAGAAGATCTTTTAACAAAACTTCACATAATTTACTGTATTTTTCAATGTTCACAGAAAATTCTTCTATTCTTTGTAATAAACTCTTAAAATGCACAATTTTACATGGCAATTTTATCATGACAAGTAAGGCAGATTATTATTGCATGTTTCAATTATGAAATATTTTTTCTAGCCAAAAGATATTGCACTTTCTCTCTTTTCTTCTGTTCTTTTTCTTTTCTTAGTATTTGATGCCAAATGCTGGATTATTAACAATATAAATTTAAAGTTGAAATAATTATGAATATAATTAGAGGTTAAAAACATTTAAATTATTATGTTAGCAAAAGAAGTGTAGATAGACCTATGTCTGTATTATATACTCGTATTTAGAAAGAATGCCAAAGTGGAAGGGGGTTAAAGTGTATCCAGTGAAACCAGAACAACTTTTACCACATACTTTACCAAAATAAATGAAAAGGTACCTAAAAAATTTCAGGTGCAGTGGGCCATATGAAAATATTAAGTGTGCCGCAGTGCAGCCTGCAAGCCACAAGTTGGACATCCCTTTATTAAAGCAACATCATTTTGTTTACTTGAGAATGGTGATGTCACTGATGAAGATATTAGGGATGAAAACAAGGTAAATTTTTTCCACCTTCCTAGTCAAATATTACATTTGCACATGGAACTGCAAGTCAGGATTTCCAATATCAATTGTAAAAAACAAAGATGTAACCACTGAACCTATTGCCAAGAAAAAGAAATTCACAATAAAAAATGATTTCATTGATATATCTGCTTTTTCTTCCTGTGGGAAGTGTGTACAAAGAATAGGTTTCTGGCAAATGTCAAGATGATCTAAATGTCACTGAATGTTTTGAGTTATTATATAGTAAATAAAGACTTAGTACAATTCATTACAGTCATGAGCAATTTATATGTCCTACAGAGGAATTACTCTTTGAATGTAACAGTTAATGGAATTTATCACATCCTGAAGGACCAACAATTAAAAGTCTGAATAAATGTTTAGGTAATAGCAAGGTTGTGGCTGATGTTTTCATTGCAAAAATGTGGATGTCAGACATTCAGTGCTGCCATCCTGTAAGCCGAAGTTTATAGAATATGCATTACAATATTGTTACTTAAGGAGATTTGCTCCTAAATATATGAGGATGTGAGAAAAAGGAAGACACAATGAACTCATCTCATCGTGAAATTTCACAATGATGACTTTTTGGATTAAATGCTTCTTGCCAAAATGCTTGGCTGATCTAAATGAAAAAATTGGGCCTACAGAGGGATTTGGTGATGTCCTATCTACAAAAATATGGGAAGCTCCAAAGAATTCCAATTGTGCAATTTCTATTCAAGAGAGTTTCAAGCAAAATAAGATTGGCAGACATTCCAGCTGATCACACAGAAAAGACTGCAAGCAATGCCAAACTGGTGCAAATTGTATCACGAATGCACTTGAAAAACGTGTTTAAAATGCAATATAGGTTTGCATGTAAAATACTGGTATAAAAATACCACAAAAAGTAAATTATTATTATAAAAATGGTTTGACTTACAAATTATCTTTTGAATAAACTTTGTATTTTCTTGTCATACATACTAGGTGTCATATAGGATATATGATACAAATATTGCCCAGTGTCATCTACAGTCAACACTCCATTTTCTGAAAAACTAGGGGATATAAATTAATATTAATAAAAACTAGTAAAACAGCCAAGATGACAATTATTTTCATGTAAAAAACTTTCTTAAAAAATAAGAGATGTAATTTTCCTTTTTCATAAATAAGTTAGAAAAAAATTTTATCTTTTTTTGTAAGTCTTGACATGGGAATTGGTGGGTTAATAGGCTAATAGATAGGGTTAAAATATAAATTTTGTTCTGTTTTATCTTTTATTACTGATGGAAGAATTTATAAATTTGTAAAATTTATAAATTTGTAAAATTTATAAATTCTTCCATCAGTAATAAGTTATAAATAAGTTATAAATCAGTAATAAGTTATAAATTTTACAAATTTATAAATTCTTCCATCAGTAATAAAATAAATCAGTTATTTTAAATGTATGAAGAAAAACATTTTTAAAAATTTATTTCTATGATAATTAAAAAAGAATGGATTATAAAAAAAAAAAAAAAAAAGAGAGAGAGAGAGAAAGAAAGAAAAGAGACAGCCAGATTCTTATTGGGCTATAACATGGTTAATTATTAAGAATACTAAAGGAATTAATTAATCACATTATAACCCAATAAGAATCAGACTGCATCATTTGATTATTAACAAATATCAGATTTGGTTTTATTTGAAAAATTTAAAAACAAAAATGACATAAATGATGGAATTTGATAGTTCTATGTTCTGAAATAATATAGTCACAGGCAAAATTAAATATTACTTATTTCTTTTTTTGTTATATAGATTTAAATAATGAAGATATTACTTAAAATATAAATTTTAATTAAAGCATTTCTTACCTCTTCTAAAAACATGCAAACAAGATTACCAAAGATAATGGCATCATTAGATTCTCTATCATGCCATGGTACCCCAATGTTGCATATATTCCATAATTCATGCTTCCATTCATCTAACTTCCATGCTGCTGAACCAATATCAAATAAGAGAACTCTAGGATAACCATCTATTAACCAACGTCCATGGACTACCTGAAGTTAAAAAGTAAAAAATTTAATACATAATTAAAGAATTTATAATACTTTAAATTTGAAGCACTAATCAAACATTACAATTTCTAAAGCTTAACAGGATTTAAAATAATTTTTTCCATTAATTTATTTTTCTGAACTATTCTTTTGAGAATAGTTATCAATACTTCATATATTTTTTAAACTAATATATAGTACCGTACTGAACCAATTATCTGGCCTCTAGAGATTCAATAGCAAATTTTGAATTTGGCAGCTGTCTTTACTTAACAGATACTGTAATTGATTAACATGATTTTGATATACATGGTAGCATCAAGAGATTAATTAATCATGTTAATCAAAGAATAGTTGTACTGTAAAGACTATTTTCCCCCAAAAAATGTGTGGTGTGTCCAATAATGCATCTTATAAAAGGTAAAAAATATAAATGCATTGTATAGTAATATTACATTTCTACACCTCCTCATTTTTCCTCAGTATCCCATATGTACATTTTTCAAAATATAAAATGCTTACGTTGGAAAAAACTTGCAACATTTTTTCCCTAGTTCTTTCTCTTTTGGAATTAATAAAACAATTCTAGAATCATCATGTTCTAAACAAGACAGATGTTTTGAAAATCTTTCAAAATGAAATTAAAACAAGTTGTATTTAATAAACACTAATCAAAACGTAACCTGAACAATGAATTCATTAAAGATTTTGCATAAAGATACACAAATTCTTCACAATTCATTCACTTTTAAACCACAGAAACAACACAAATTCACAAACTGTAGTATGAAAACAGACAAGTTGTGAAAACTATCTTCATTATGTGAAATCTTTAATGTATTTATTCTTATTACTATCTAGGAATTAATTCTAATAAACCTAGAGAATTTCAGGTGTTTTCCTATTACTATATTAGTGATTTATTTGTTGCTTTTTAAATTTAAAAGTTTTTAAATAATTTACAATAAAATTATGTCCTTTGATTCTTATACACACTGGATTATGCAATTTTTAAATTTATTTTTGATAATCACATAAAAATGTTTTTGTATTAACTGATAAATGTGTATATATTTTCAGAGGTAATGTTAGTATTTATTCAATGTCTTAAAATTTTGGCACAAATTTAGTTACTATAAATTTATCATTTATTGAATGGAAGATAAGTGATTAAAATGTTATACATATTGATAATTGAATTGTTTTGATGTACGATATCAGTTAAACCATTTTATATATCAGTAGGAAGTAATGTTAATCAATGATTGTAAAGTAGGTTGTGTGAAGGTTACTGATAGCAAGAGATGTAACAGTTTCTATTACAAGGTTTAAGGGAAAAAAAAACTGTTTTAACCAATTAAAAAAATTATGATTAATTGAAGTACTTTACTAAACAAAAATCCATATGAGAGATCTTTAAATTAATTTAAGAAGGACCGTAATTCTCTTTAGGCTTCTTACAATGGATCAGTAGCATTTTAAGTAGAAACAAATCATATTTGACTCTTGTAAAAAGCTTAAGAGCTCTAGTTTAATTCTGGTAAATATAGAATATTTCAATTAATGAAATTTGATTTTATAGTATAGTATTAAAATTTATTAAATAATAATAAATTTACCCTAATTCCCATGTTCTTGAACAATTGTATAGCATTCCTAAAATATACTTCAGTAGGTTCAATACATTCAACTTCTGTTCGAACCATAGGCTCATTATAAGGTCCGAAAAGACAATACTGATCACCAAGTTCTTCTGTACTGATTCCAGCTTTTGATCTTATAACAGTGTAAATTCCTCCAACTATGAATATAAAAACATTTTAATTTCATAATTAAAATTTTATTACCTAGTTATTTTAAGAAATTTTATATTCATTATGCTAATAATAAAATTGCTTAATTGAAGCACCAGAAGGAAGGAGGGAAAAGAAAGACAATTTGGCCAAACAGTGTCTAAATTGTCCTTTTTTGTGATGTCTGAAAGATAGCTGATTAATAAAAATCATTTCCCTGATTGTTTCCTCCCTCTTATACTTCAGTTAATAGTAGCTTAATATATTAATCATTAAAAATGATTAATATTTAAGCTACTTTTTTGAAATTTAAAATAAATCTTTAAAATGCAACAAAAAAATTTGATACAATGAATATTTTCAGCTCTTTAAAGTTAAATTCATCTGAAAAAAAAAATTAAAGTTTATACATATTTCAATTTTTCAAAGATTAACCCTTCCACATAAAAATGGTGGACATGGCCTGATTGACATAGTTAACCTTCACTACAAACAAATACAGTCACTGCGAGAGTTGTTCTACAAAAAACAAGAAACATCACAGTTACATAAAGCAGTAACTCTAGCAGACTTAAATTTACACTCACAACATATAAAAAGCATAGACACCATTAATCAATCATGGGTTCAAAAGGCATTCACTCCATGGCAGGCATCCCTGTCCTGGGGTTTTGTTGACAAAACTGCATCAAACAGCTGGTTAGCTCAGAGATGCCTCTTTGGGGAGATGGAAGGATTCATGATTACCACACAGGATCAGGTCATAAACACTAAAAACTACAGAAAACACATACTCAAAGATACAACACTCACAAATGACACATGCAGAAAATGTCACATCATGCCAGAAACTATACAACACATCACTTCTGGTTGCAAGCTCTTGGCACAGACAGATTATTTACACAGACATAATCAAGTAGCAAATATAATACACCAAGAGCTTGCAAAAAAGCACAAATTATCAGACATCCACAAACCATACTACAAATACATTCCACAGACAGTACTGGAAAACAGACACAAAATGTACTATGACAGAGCCATAATCACAGATAAAAGAATTTACCACAACAGACTAGACATCACACTCATTGACAAAACACAATAAAATCACATACATTATAGGCATATCCATTCCAAACACAATGTACAAAACACAGTGCAATATACATGCACTGAAAAAACCAGCAAGTACACAGAACTCGCCTAGAAAATAAGGCATCTGTGGAGGATGGATAGGATGCTTATTGTGCCTGTTGTTCTCTCCTCTACAAGTATCATACCATACACACTATACAAATGCCTGGGCATATTACAACTGAATAGAAACACATACATCACACTATAGAATGCCACTATTATGAATACATGTCACATTGTTAGGAAATTTCTGAATACAGACAAACACACTGACACAGTTTATTTTTTTGTTTTGTTTTGGTTACTATGCCTTGAATCTGATCCGGCACATATTCAGTTGCCACCAGTGTCAACTGAGTATAACTCACAAAACCCAAAATAATAATAATAAATCATCACCGTAATAACAATATTTTCAAATTTCAACTTATATAATATTGAAAAAAAAAGCATATTTTAAACATCAGTTTATAGAAATCAACACAAATTTTTTGTTCAAAATAATATTAATTCAATCACTAAAAACTTTTCAACAGATATGTATGATATACTAATTTTAAGAGAATAAGATTTTAATATACTAATATTAACATTTAAAATTTACAAAAATACACTAATTTTTAACAGCTACAAATAATTTAAATGCATTCACTTACAAAAAAAAGTGCCCAAATGGGTCATTGATTAGACTTTTCCTTAATATTAACATAGCTTTTAGAAAATAAAACAATCCCTCATTCTAATCAGTCTCATCTTTTTATATTTTTAATGTCTGAAATTTACTTTGTTTTCGATATCTCACCTCATTTCTACAAGCAGATTTATTGATGATGCTAAAATAGTGGCATTGATAAAATTGATAAATATATAGCACAGAATATTTCTGACAAAGAAAATGTATTCATGTTTAGTATACTAATTTTTCAGAACTTTTTAAAATATACTTTGAGAAAAGAATTACTTCAATAACTTCTCCACAAGACTTACATATTTTACAGAAAAATAGAAATTAAAGGGTAAAGGGAAAGCATGTAGTACTACTTGTTGTGTCACATTCTTACAGAACATTGCTACTATTAATGAGACTTGTGTCCTATCCTTGACTTTCCTGAATAAAGTGATTGGTATAAGACACCAAGTCTATCTTATACCAAATCACATGAAAATTTTTCAATCATGATTTTCTTTGCCTGCTGACATAGGTCTCCTCTTTGTTTTTCCTTGAATAATATTTTGTAGTAATTGATAAATATCATTCCTTATAATGTGCTCAAAATATTTCAATTTCCTTTTCTTTATAATGTTTATGATTTTGGTTCTCTTGTTTAAACATTTGGTTACTTCCTGATTGTGAACCCTGTCTGTCCACATTTTCCTCATTTTCCTATAGCATCATATCTCAAATGATTGTAATTTTTTTGTAATCAAATCACCACTATTCAACATCCAGGCTTTCATCCCACATGCGAGGTCCTGGGTTAGAATGAAAAACATTTTTTTAACCATATCCAGCAAAAACAAATCTTGATCTTTTCAATTAATTAAAATTAAGGGAACTATATATATAACTTTAATCCAAAAAATATTTTTTGGTTGACGGTCTTGCAGCACTTTCGATTAGAAAAGAGACTCAACCAAAAAAGATTTTATGGATGCTGTACTATATTCATGTTATATATATAACTTGAATATACAGCATCCATATTACATTAAGATTATTAAGGAAACTAAATTATAGAGGAAAAGGGAAAAAATAAAATTATTTTAATATTAAAACCATACAGTAAAAAAGGAGAAATATATTTAGTAAATTATATTATTTATAAGACATGATAAACAAAAAAAAAAAAAATGTTAGTTAAGGNTAACTTATAAGCATTAAACAATATTAAATGCATAATTTATGAGTGCAACAATCTATGATTTTTAAGTTATTAAATTATTATTAATTTTCTACTCAAACATTGTGGTAAGGAGAACTGTTTACAGGTAAAGATGATTTTATTGTGTCAATATGCACGAAGCACGTGTATCTCGATAGAGTTTACCTTTCTATCAATGCGAACTTCAAACAGTTGATTATCTTTTAAAGGTTCATTACTCATAACTAAACCATTATTGAACTCTTGATACGGATGATGTCTGAGTGCAGTGCGATTTTCGTTGCTTAACAATACCATACTTCCCGTTCTGGGATGAAACGTAAAGTAAGACATTATTCATAAGGATTTTTACTTATATTTAATATTATGATCGACGTTTTCTGACTGATCAAACATTATAACTGGAAAAAAATCTCCCCTTCTGCACTCCCGTAATTTCAATTTCTAAAGCCGATCGGTACCAGATGGCGCTTCCGACGTTAAATTTTATGGAAAGCATTTACTGTATTTTTCTTATCTCCATTTTAATTTTATTTATTATTTTTTTCATTAATTTAATATACACAATTATTGTATATCTTTTAAATTTAAAATAATAATATTTATATTTAAACATTATTAAAAATTGCATGTAACGAGTGCAATACACTTTATTTGAAAATCTAGTTTTTAAAATAGCACAAAAATCTGATAATGCTTAAAGATATTGTCTGAAATTAATCAAAATGTAAAATTATTGAAGAAAATTATATTTTTTCAAGTGATCAATTTTGTATGACATAATATAGTATCGTGCAATAAGTAACTGAAAGACATTGAACTTATAATTATTTTAACTCACTCAGATTTTTGTAAATATCTTAAAATTTACAATTTTTGTTTTTGTATTTTACATATTTTAAACTTAAACCTTAACTCGATATTTTATTAAATGGTATGTTCGATAATTTAGATTTACATTCTGAAAAATCTGAAGCGCATTTAAAATTATTTTGTTTTAACAGAAAATACACAGAAGTTTCATTATAAATGTAATTTTATAAACAAGATTTCTTACTTTAAATTATCAATGTCAAGATTGATAATTTAAAAGATGGTGTAAACCTTATAACACAACATGCAAGAGATGCAAATTTTGAATAGTAGCATACCATATAAAAAATCACAACGTTCTTCTATTCCAAAATACAACATACAATTCAACAAAATCTAAAAAATTCAAAATATTGCATCCTCCAAGCTTCTTAATGCAATATTGAGTCTTTTTTTTTTCTTAAAATTTCTTATTAAATGTAACTTATAAGCATTAAACAATATTAAATGCATAATTTATGAGTGCAACAATCTATGATTTTTAAGTTATTAAATTATTATTAATTTTCTACTCAAACATTGTGGTAAGGAGAACTGTTTACAGGTAAAGATGATTTTATTGTGTCAATATGCACGAAGCACGTGTATCTCGATAGAGTTTACCTTTCTATCAATGCGAACTTCAAACAGTTGATTATCTTTTAAAGGTTCATTACTCATAACTAAACCATTATTGAACTCTTGATACGGATGATGTCTGAGTGCAGTGCGATTTTCGTTGCTTAACAATACCATACTTCCCGTTCTGGGATGAAACGTAAAGTAAGACATTATTCATAAGGATTTTTACTTATATTTAATATTATGATCGACGTTTTCTGACTGATCAAACATTATAACTGGAAAAAAATCTCCCCTTCTGCACTCCCGTAATTTCAATTTCTAAAGCCGATCGGTACCAGATGGCGCTTCCGACGTTAAATTTTATGGAAAGCATTTACTGTATTTTTCTTATCTCCATTTTAATTTTATTTATTATTTTTTGAGTATTAGATAACTTTTTTGATGTATTATTACTTTTCTATAGCTTATTTTTAATAATATCTTAATGTAAAAAATTAATGTATTATTTACATTTTGTCGTTACTTACTTTTGTAGCTAATACGTAATTATTAAAATATTAATAGTAATTCAGTAAAAAAAAAGTATTTTACGAGTTTTTCTTAATCTGTTCTCGCTGTATATAGGGAAGCCAGAAAAATTCTTGAGCATTTACCGGGCATTCAGGAAACAAGATGCTTTCGTGGCTGTCGACAGTGTCAAGAACATTATTGAACATGAAATGAATCATTAACAACAAACTCTTGTAATATACTTTTATCACTAATACTATCAATGTTTTTGCTATTTTTGTACATATAAGTATCTAAAAAGTAATCTTATAAAAGATAATGTCTTTAAGTCTAACCACATTGTTTGTATTGTAATATTTACGATCTTATTAAAATAATGGTACTTTCCATAACTCGAAGATTTTCTTGTCACTTCCTCTTCGAGTTATCGAGAGGTTACTGTGTTTTATATTAAAAAAAAGTTCGCATATCAAAAGAGAAGGAAGGTTTGCATCCAGAACCTCGTTATTTGTATATACCGTATAAGTGAATGCTAAAAGCCTTGATACACTAGGCGATTTTATTTTATTTATGTCGCCAGGTGACAGAAAAACATGTCTCCCGGTCAGTCGGAAAGCAGTTTTGGGGGATTCAAATCGCTTTGACTGAGACAAAAAGTCTCTCTGTCTCTCACTGTAACCAAATGAGCGTGCATAGATTTATCACGTGAGTACAGCTCTTGTTTACAACACAAATATAAAAATGGAGGATAGTCGTTCGTAGACGGTTGACAGGACACGAAGTTTAATTTCACTAATCTAATCGTACGAACCAATTTATAGCCAAACTATTAAAGAATATCACGAAAGGTACTGAAAAGAACATGCTTTCGCGCCATTTGCGAAAATTTAGGATTACCAGGTAAGAAATGTCGATCGAATAATGGAAAACTTGTCTCCTCGTGTACCCGAAATCGCCGAATGTCGATATGTTTTTTTTTTTTTTTTTTTTTTTTTTTTTTTTTTTTTTTTTTTTTTTTTTTTTTTTTTTTTTTTTTTTTTTTTTTTTTTTTTTTTTTTTTTTTTTTTTTTTTTTTTTTTTTTTTTTTTTTTTTTTTTTTTTTTTTTTTTTTTTTTTTTTTTTTTTTTTTTTTTTTTTTTTTTTTTTTTTTTTTTTTTTTTTTTTTTTTTTTTTTTTTTTTTTTTTTTTTTTTTTTTTTTTTTTTTTTTTTTTTTTTTTTTTTTTTTTTTTTTTTTTTTTTTTTTTTTTTTTTTTTTTTTTTTTTTTTTTTTTTTTTTTTTTTTTTTTTTTTTTTTTTTTTTTTTTTTTTTTTTTTTTTTTTTTTTTTTTTTTTTTTTTTTTTTTTTTTTTTTTTTTTTTTTTTTTTTTTTTTTTTTTTTTTTTTTTTTTTTTTTTTTTTTTTTTTTTTTTTTTTTTTTTTTTTTTTTTTTTTTTTTTTTTTTTTTTTTTTTTTTTTTTTTTTTTTTTTTTTTTTTTTTTTTTTTTTTTTTTTTTTTTTTTTTTTTTTTTTTTTTTTTTTTTTTTTTTTTTTTTTTTTTTTTTTTTTTTTTTTTTTTTTTTTTTTTTTTTTTTTTTTTTTTTTTTTTTTTTTTTTTTTTTTTTTTTTTTTTTTTTTTTTTTTTTTTTTTTTTTTTTTTTTTTTTTTTTTTTTTTTTTTTTTTTTTTTTTTTTTTTTTTTTTTTTTTTTTTTTTTTTTTTTTTTTTTTTTTTTTTTTTTTTTTTTTTTTTTTTTTTTTTTTTTTTTTTTTTTTTTTTTTTTTTTTTTTTTTTTTTTTTTTTTTTTTTTTTTTTTTTTTTTTTTTTTTTTTTTTTTTTTTTTTTTTTTTTTTTTTTTTTTTTTTTTTTTTTTTTTTTTTTTTTTTTTTTTTTTTTTTTTTTTTTTTTTTTTTTTTTTTTTTTTTTTTTTTTTTTTTTTTTTTTTTTTTTTTTTTTTTTTTTTTTTTTTTTTTTTTTTTTTTTTTTTTTTTTTTTTTTTTTTTTTTTTTTTTTTTTTTTTTTTTTTTTTTTTTTTTTTTTTTTTTTTTTTTTTTTTTTTTTTTTTTTTTTTTTTTTTTTTTTTTTTTTTTTTTTTTTTTTTTTTTTTTTTTTTTTTTTTTTTTTTTTTTTTTTTTTTTTTTTTTTTTTTTTTTTTTTTTTTTTTTTTTTTTTTTTTTTTTTTTTTTTTTTTTTTTTTTTTTTTTTTTTTTTTTTTTTTTTTTTTTTTTTTTTTTTTTTTTTTTTTTTTTTTTTTTTTTTTTTTTTTTTTTTTTTTTTTTTTTTTTTTTTTTTTTTTTTTTTTTTTTTTTTTTTTTTTTTTTTTTTTTTTTTTTTTTTTTTTTTTTTTTTTTTTTTTTTTTTTTTTTTTTTTTTTTTTTTTTTTTTTTTTTTTTTTTTTTTTTTTTTTTTTTTTTTTTTTTTTTTTTTTTTTTTTTTTTTTTTTTTTTTTTTTTTTTTTTTTTTTTTTTTTTTTTTTTTTTTTTTTTTTTTTTTTTTTTTTTTTTTTTTTTTTTTTTTTTTTTTTTTTTTTTTTTTTTTTTTTTTTTTTTTTTTTTTTTTTTTTTTTTTTTTTTTTTTTTTTTTTTTTTTTTTTTTTTTTTTTTTTTTTTTTTTTTTTTTTTTTTTTTTTTTTTTTTTTTTTTTTTTTTTTTTTTTTTTTTTTTTTTTTTTTTTTTTTTTTTTTTTTTTTTTTTTTTTTTTTTTTTTTTTTTTTTTTTTTTTTTTTTTTTTTTTTTTTTTTTTTTTTTTTTTTTTTTTTTTTTTTTTTTTTTTTTTTTTTTTTTTTTTTTTTTTTTTTTTTTTTTTTTTTTTTTTTTTTTTTTTTTTTTTTTTTTTTTTTTTTTTTTTTTTTTTTTTTTTTTTTTTTTTTTTTTTTTTTTTTTTTTTTTTTTTTTTTTTTTTTTTTTTTTTTTTTTTTTTTTTTTTTTTTTTTTTTTTTTTTTTTTTTTTTTTTTTTTTTTTTTTTTTTTTTTTTTTTTTTTTTTTTTTTTTTTTTTTTTTTTTTTTTTTTTTTTTTTTTTTTTTTTTTTTTTTTTTTTTTTTTTTTTTTTTTTTTTTTTTTTTTTTTTTTTTTTTTTTTTTTTTTTTTTTTTTTTTTTTTTTTTTTTTTTTTTTTTTTTTTTTTTTTTTTTTTTTTTTTTTTTTTTTTTTTTTTTTTTTTTTTTTTTTTTTTTTTTTTTTTTTTTTTTTTTTTTTTTTTTTTTTTTTTTTTTTTTTTTTTTTTTTTTTTTTTTTTTTTTTTTTTTTTTTTTTTTTTTTTTTTTTTTTTTTTTTTTTTTTTTTTTTTTTTTTTTTTTTTTTTTTTTTTTTTTTTTTTTTTTTTTTTTTTTTTTTTTTTTTTTTTTTTTTTTTTTTTTTTTTTTTTTTTTTTTTTTTTTTTTTTTTTTTTTTTTTTTTTTTTTTTTTTTTTTTTTTTTTTTTTTTTTTTTTTTTTTTTTTTTTTTTTTTTTTTTTTTTTTTTTTTTTTTTTTTTTTTTTTTTTTTTTTTTTTTTTTTTTTTTTTTTTTTTTTTTTTTTTTTTTTTTTTTTTTTTTTTTTTTTTTTTTTTTTTTTTTTTTTTTTTTTTTTTTTTTTTTTTTTTTTTTTTTTTTTTTTTTTTTTTTTTTTTTTTTTTTTTTTTTTTTTTTTTTTTTTTTTTTTTTTTTTTTTTTTTTTTTTTTTTTTTTTTTTTTTTTTTTTTTTTTTTTTTTTTTTTTTTTTTTTTTTTTTTTTTTTTTTTTTTTTTTTTTTTTTTTTTTTTTTTTTTTTTTTTTTTTTTTTTTTTTTTTTTTTTTTTTTTTTTTTTTTTTTTTTTTTTTTTTTTTTTTTTTTTTTTTTTTTTTTTTTTTTTTTTTTTTTTTTTTTTTTTTTTTTTTTTTTTTTTTTTTTTTTTTTTTTTTTTTTTTTTTTTTTTTTTTTTTTTTTTTTTTTTTTTTTTTTTTTTTTTTTTTTTTTTTTTTTTTTTTTTTTTTTTTTTTTTTTTTTTTTTTTTTTTTTTTTTTTTTTTTTTTTTTTTTTTTTTTTTTTTTTTTTTTTTTTTTTTTTTTTTTTTTTTTTTTTTTTTTTTTTTTTTTTTTTTTTTTTTTTTTTTTTTTTTTTTTTTTTTTTTTTTTTTTTTTTTTTTTTTTTTTTTTTTTTTTTTTTTTTTTTTTTTTTTTTTTTTTTTTTTTTTTTTTTTTTTTTTTTTTTTTTTTTTTTTTTTTTTTTTTTTTTTTTTTTTTTTTTTTTTTTTTTTTTTTTTTTTTTTTTTTTTTTTTTTTTTTTTTTTTTTTTTTTTTTTTTTTTTTTTTTTTTTTTTTTTTTTTTTTTTTTTTTTTTTTTTTTTTTTTTTTTTTTTTTTTTTTTTTTTTTTTTTTTTTTTTTTTTTTTTTTTTTTTTTTTTTTTTTTTTTTTTTTTTTTTTTTTTTTTTTTTTTTTTTTTTTTTTTTTTTTTTTTTTTTTTTTTTTTTTTTTTTTTTTTTTTTTTTTTTTTTTTTTTTTTTTTTTTTTTTTTTTTTTTTTTTTTTTTTTTTTTTTTTTTTTTTTTTTTTTTTTTTTTTTTTTTTTTTTTTTTTTTTTTTTTTTTTTTTTTTTTTTTTTTTTTTTTTTTTTTTTTTTTTTTTTTTTTTTTTTTTTTTTTTTTTTTTTTTTTTTTTTTTTTTTTTTTTTTTTTTTTTTTTTTTTTTTTTTTTTTTTTTTTTTTTTTTTTTTTTTTTTTTTTTTTTTTTTTTTTTTTTTTTTTTTTTTTTTTTTTTTTTTTTTTTTTTTTTTTTTTTTTTTTTTTTTTTTTTTTTTTTTTTTTTTTTTTTTTTTTTTTTTTTTTTTTTTTTTTTTTTTTTTTTTTTTTTTTTTTTTTTTTTTTTTTTTTTTTTTTTTTTTTTTTTTTTTTTTTTTTTTTTTTTTTTTTTTTTTTTTTTTTTTTTTTTTTTTTTTTTTTTTTTTTTTTTTTTTTTTTTTTTTTTTTTTTTTTTTTTTTTTTTTTTTTTTTTTTTTTTTTTTTTTTTTTTTTTTTTTTTTTTTTTTTTTTTTTTTTTTTTTTTTTTTTTTTTTTTTTTTTTTTTTTTTTTTTTTTTTTTTTTTTTTTTTTTTTTTTTTTTTTTTTTTTTTTTTTTTTTTTTTTTTTTTTTTTTTTTTTTTTTTTTTTTTTTTTTTTTTTTTTTTTTTTTTTTTTTTTTTTTTTTTTTTTTTTTTTTTTTTTTTTTTTTTTTTTTTTTTTTTTTTTTTTTTTTTTTTTTTTTTTTTTTTTTTTTTTTTTTTTTTTTTTTTTTTTTTTTTTTTTTTTTTTTTTTTTTTTTTTTTTTTTTTTTTTTTTTTTTTTTTTTTTTTTTTTTTTTTTTTTTTTTTTTTTTTTTTTTTTTTTTTTTTTTTTTTTTTTTTTTTTTTTTTTTTTTTTTTTTTTTTTTTTTTTTTTTTTTTTTTTTTTTTTTTTTTTTTTTTTTTTTTTTTTTTTTTTTTTTTTTTTTTTTTTTTTTTTTTTTTTTTTTTTTTTTTTTTTTTTTTTTTTTTTTTTTTTTTTTTTTTTTTTTTTTTTTTTTTTTTTTTTTTTTTTTTTTTTTTTTTTTTTTTTTTTTTTTTTTTTTTTTTTTTTTTTTTTTTTTTTTTTTTTTTTTTTTTTTTTTTTTTTTTTTTTTTTTTTTTTTTTTTTTTTTTTTTTTTTTTTTTTTTTTTTTTTTTTTTTTTTTTTTTTTTTTTTTTTTTTTTTTTTTTTTTTTTTTTTTTTTTTTTTTTTTTTTTTTTTTTTTTTTTTTTTTTTTTTTTTTTTTTTTTTTTTTTTTTTTTTTTTTTTTTTTTTTTTTTTTTTTTTTTTTTTTTTTTTTTTTTTTTTTTTTTTTTTTTTTTTTTTTTTTTTTTTTTTTTTTTTTTTTTTTTTTTTTTTTTTTTTTTTTTTTTTTTTTTTTTTTTTTTTTTTTTTTTTTTTTTTTTTTTTTTTTTTTTTTTTTTTTTTTTTTTTTTTTTTTTTTTTTTTTTTTTTTTTTTTTTTTTTTTTTTTTTTTTTTTTTTTTTTTTTTTTTTTTTTTTTTTTTTTTTTTTTTTTTTTTTTTTTTTTTTTTTTTTTTTTTTTTTTTTTTTTTTTTTTTTTTTTTTTTTTTTTTTTTTTTTTTTTTTTTTTTTTTTTTTTTTTTTTTTTTTTTTTTTTTTTTTTTTTTTTTTTTTTTTTTTTTTTTTTTTTTTTTTTTTTTTTTTTTTTTTTTTTTTTTTTTTTTTTTTTTTTTTTTTTTTTTTTTTTTTTTTTTTTTTTTTTTTTTTTTTTTTTTTTTTTTTTTTTTTTTTTTTTTTTTTTTTTTTTTTTTTTTTTTTTTTTTTTTTTTTTTTTTTTTTTTTTTTTTTTTTTTTTTTTTTTTTTTTTTTTTTTTTTTTTTTTTTTTTTTTTTTTTTTTTTTTTTTTTTTTTTTTTTTTTTTTTTTTTTTTTTTTTTTTTTTTTTTTTTTTTTTTTTTTTTTTTTTTTTTTTTTTTTTTTTTTTTTTTTTTTTTTTTTTTTTTTTTTTTTTTTTTTTTTTTTTTTTTTTTTTTTTTTTTTTTTTTTTTTTTTTTTTTTTTTTTTTTTTTTTTTTTTTTTTTTTTTTTTTTTTTTTTTTTTTTTTTTTTTTTTTTTTTTTTTTTTTTTTTTTTTTTTTTTTTTTTTTTTTTTTTTTTTTTTTTTTTTTTTTTTTTTTTTTTTTTTTTTTTTTTTTTTTTTTTTTTTTTTTTTTTTTTTTTTTTTTTTTTTTTTTTTTTTTTTTTTTTTTTTTTTTTTTTTTTTTTTTTTTTTTTTTTTTTTTTTTTTTTTTTTTTTTTTTTTTTTTTTTTTTTTTTTTTTTNCCGATCACCCACTGTAATTTTATTTATTATTTTTTTCATTAATTTAATATACACAATTATTGTATATCTTTTAAATTTAAAATGAAAGTATTCGAAAAATGATGTGTTCCATTTTGGAATGGTTTAATCGTAAGCCTGAAGATGGCCGATATTAAGTAGGTTGAAAATGTTAGAGAAATAAAATAATTTATGCTTGGCAAAGAATTCAGGTGTGTTGATATAATTAATTATTAATCACTATCAGAACAATCACAATATCCATCAATCCCTAAGAATTGGATTAACTAACTTACTATTCTAACTGTAAGCTAATCTTTCATCTGGAAAGGATGTACATTTCCTATCTTTCACTTTAGAGGAAGTTGTCTGAAACTGTAGTGCTGAAAGTTGTCTACCGTTGTAGCACCAAAAGCAAGCTTAGTATTCAAGAAAAACTTTACTTTTGTGTAAAGGTTTAGCAGAAATACTCAGTAATTAAGCTTTAAATTAAAAACAAAATATTAATAAAATACTTCATTGTCAATTATAAAAAATCTGAAACAGAATAAAAGCTCCTTTCTGTAAGCTGAATTAAAATAAAATGATTATGTGAATTTGAAAATAAAATTATTTTAATATTAAAACCATACAGTAAAAAAGGAGAAATATATTTAGTAAATTATATTATTTATAAGACATGATAAACAAAAAAAAAAAAAAATGTTAGTTAAGGTACAAGGTTCATTCAACACCTAATGAAAGACAGTATCAAACTATATTAATTAATTAATAAACAATTGTCTTTCTCAGGAACTGATCTGGTCCAATTTCACCTGGTAACAGAGAAAGACCAATAGGGGACCGAGAAAAGGGATTAATATCCAATAAAGTAATGATTTGCAAGACCACAAGATATTTAAGCCCAGACCACAAGGACACATTGTTCTTTGCTGTGGAGTCCTGTGAGGCTATGTCACTCGCTGGGATGTTTCCCGCAAGGTTCCATTTTTGTCCTTTGTCAATGTATCCTCTGAAAGTTATAGATCTTTATTGAGAGAAACTTCAAAAATTCCGATCTGAATTCATCAGACATCGTTTCCTGTCCAAGATCTGTCTTAGAATGCAACATCCGAACAGCGATAGGAAACCACTCTTGTCGCTGAACTTTCCTCCTCTTCTTTCAAAGACTATGTGCTGAAATTTACAGGGACTTCAACCATTCGTGACAAAAGTACTTTATTTGTAAGTCTAATAAATAGGTTGTGTTGTTTGTAAACAAGGCATCAATCTCTGAATTGACTGCTCCCATATGTGGTTGATTGTTACTGTTCGGCAGTCCAGATGGCAATGGAAATGATAACAATATATCTCTTATAATAGTTATTTCGTTTGGAAAATCACGTTTCCCTTTTTAGCCCCCTCACATACAACAGAATTGGAAACATACAACAGTGTAGAAAATAAACTCAATGATATTTCCAAGTTCTTAGAAGTTAAAATTTAATTTTTATGAAGCCAGATTAAGCCTATTCAATTCTTGCTCTAATTTCACTTTTACAGTTTCAAATCAGCATTTCACCAACACTATATATATAATTTTTTTTAACTTATTTTATCTGAATATTATTTATTCTTATATCCACATCAATGTTCTGTTTGCTAGCAGTCAAGACACTAGTTTTATAAATACCAATATCTAAACCTGTTTCTGCACAGAAATTAAATACATTCTTTAATATCTGCAAATCTTCATAACTCATAGCCAAAAGAACTGTATTATCTACATATTGTAGATCACTTAGTACATCTCTGTTCACCACAATGCTCTTTTGTTTTCTCCATTAGAGTTTTTCTAAAAGGTTATCTCTGAATATATATTAAAGAAAGGAATGGTGACAAAATACAATCTTGTCTCATGCCTCTGAATTTTAATTTGTTGTGAGGTTATGCCATCAACTCATATCTGTTTTCAATATAAATTTACAATATAAATATCTTTCCTCATCTATAACTATAACTAAACTAGAATATCATCTAGTTATAGTTCTTAGAAATAGTCCTATTTTTTGTAAGATTTTAACCAAAATATTTAATATTATCAAATGTTTTTTGTAACTGATCAATAAAACAAGCATTGACATCCACTGACATCTCTGCACCATTGTATGTTTATGCTAAAACATGTACTGCAATGAACGAATGCCATAGCATCTACTCTTTGAAATCTGTTTCTATATCATTGTAACTTATTTGGTATAAATCATTAAAATCAGTTTTAAATAAACTTTTGAGAAGCATATTAACATTTTAATCCTATTATACTAAATATAAAATCATTATAATCAACTTTGAACAACCTTTTCTACAGGAGATTTCATGAAATTTCATAAGATGCTACAAGTTTTCAATAAAATTTTTTAAATGTTTAAATGTTAAATAAAAAAAATAGACTTAAATATATTTAAATATATAAAAAATAAAAAATTTTACAGAGAGAAAAGTAAATTAAGAAAATTAAATATCTCAAATCCTTTAATTCCCCTTAACATTAAGACTAATATTGTGATTAAATCAATCAATCAGTTTAATTATCAATTAATTTATTTTCACTCAACAAGTGAAATTCTTAAATATCTCTTACATAATATGATATCTTACATTCTAATGATTTTTATTATTAGTAAATTATATCAGTTACATTTAGTAAAAGGAAATTTTTCTACACCTAATAATTAAATATTAATTTTATATTANAATTCCCACTGTCATCCATCCATATGTCTTTTCTTAATCTCAAGAATGGAGTTAGATCAGTGTTTTTCAACTGGGGTGATATCGCCCCCATATGGGTGTAGTAAAAGGAAATTTTTCTACACCTAATAATTAAATATTAATTTTATATTACATGATGCAACAAGCTTTTAATTAGAAACAAATCATACAGTTTATAAAATTGCTAGATGATACTAAATATCTATTATTTTTTAGGTAAATCACAATTTAATGTAAATGCTTTTAATTAAAATTCTACTAGATTTCTCTAAATAAGCCATGGGTTTAATGACAAACTGATGATAAAGATTAAATAAGTCTATGCTTACTTTTGGAAACTTATTAATAAAAATATTATTAATCACTATCCACCACCTTCTCACTACTTAAAAACCTTTAAAGCTTGTAATAGTTGTATTTAAGTACAGTGGGTGATCGGTTAACGAACATAATCCATTCCAAGACTTTGTTCGCTATCCGAATTGTTTGTTAACCGATTATCGATTTACCATAGGTTTCTATGGGAATTTGATTGATTCGTTCTGGAAACTCCCCAAAAATAAAAAATATATACTTTCTTACTACGTTTATTCATATGTAATAATAAAAATACATATACAATATACACAGTCTTGTATTTTCATTAGTCATGTTTTTTCTGTTTGTGGGGGTTAAAGAATCTGTCCAATGTCGATTGCTTTTCTGTCTTCTTCATGATTTTTCACAAGTAATTAATAGCATTGTAATTGTAGCGATCCCTAGGCCTATTAACCTTAACCTGGTTTGAATGCCATTTTAAGACCGTTGTTCTGACATCCTCCCACTTCTTCAAAAGATCTTTTAATAGCAGATATCGGCATAAATCTGCATTTTCAGAAGAAAACATAAAAGAATTGTTTCTGTCAGAAATATAAAAGGCTGGAATTACAAGGGAGAGTTTCAAAGTTTGGGGGAATACTATCCGATCAGTATATACTGGGTTGAACGTCGGTGTCGACGTCTCTTGTGCTCTGAAAAGTTTCGAATTGTTGCCTGAAGACAAAGGAAGACCAATCGGTATTCGTTATTTTACGTCGATTCTTCTTGTGTTTGTTCAGTGAAGTGTTCGTTGTCCGATCATAGAAATCTTTCGAGAAAGTGTTCGTTAACCGATCACCCACTGTAATTTTATTTATTATTTTTTTCATTAATTTAATATACACAATTATTGTATATCTTTTAAATTTAAAATGAAAGTATTCGAAAAATGATGTGTTCCATTTTGGAATGGTTTAATCGTAAGCCTGAAGATGGCCGATATTAAGTAGGTTGAAAATGTTAGAGAAATAAAATAATTTATGCTTGGCAAAGAATTCAGGTGTGTTGATATAATTAATTATTAATCACTATCAGAACAATCACAATATCCATCAATCCCTAAGAATTGGATTAACTAACTTACTATTCTAACTGTAAGCTAATCTTTCATCTGGAAAGGATGTACATTTCCTATCTTTCACTTTAGAGGAAGTTGTCTGAAACTGTAGTGCTGAAAGTTGTCTACCGTTGTAGCACCAAAAGCAAGCTTAGTATTCAAGAAAAACTTTACTTTTGTGTAAAGGTTTAGCAGAAATACTCAGTAATTAAGCTTTAAATTAAAAACAAAATATTAATAAAATACTTCATTGTCAATTATAAAAAATCTGAAACAGAATAAAAGCTCCTTTCTGTAAGCTGAATTAAAATAAAATGATTATGTGAATTTGAAAATAAAATTATTTGCTGAACATATTTGTTGTTTCACTCTTCAAAACATTAAAACTTTTTAATGCAATCATAACAGAAAAAATTTGAAATGTTTGACTAATAAAGAATTTTATATATACAAGCTCACTTATCATTTCTTTAGCATGAGTTTTTAAATAGTTAATACTGAAATGAATTAAAAATTTAAACATGGAATTGAGAAAAATAAGAAATCAGACAAAGAATAATTATGGTAGAGTGTAGCTTATCTTTAATTTTTTATTTGTTTATATAAGCATTTGCTTCAATAGCAAATATAGTTTAACTGATAAATACTATTAATAAAAAGCCAATTTTTTATACTTTACTAAATGTACTAGTTCATCTAACATAATAATAATTTAATGTATAAAATAAATAAGGCTAATTATTTAATTTAGTAATTTTATCTCTGTATTCAATTTAAACCTGTTTAATAAAAAAGAGGAAAATATTTCACAGAAAATTCAACTATATTTCCACAATGATTTTAATTAACAACTAGATATACTTGAAAGCAACGGTTATATAACAGAGGAGATGTGATGTGAATAATCTTGAAATTTACTTTCTCCAAAGAAGATTATTCAGGAACTATTTTGAAATTGCTGAATCAACTACAAAAATATATACACAAAATTATTTTTATACTGTACTGAATTCATTATGTAATAATGTCATTTAAAGTCACAGCAGAATAAATTTTTTCAAAATTATCAGAATATAACTATTTTCAAATGAATTAATTCTAATGACAATATAATTAAATGAATATAAGAAATATTATTATTATTATATTACAAAAATAAATGAATCTTTAATCTTAGAAAATGAATTACAGTACAGTACTGTATTTTATATAATCAGATAAAGGTCCATTAAATCAGCCCTGTATTGAGGATATTGTGTGATACATGGGCATTCTGTTATATGCTTCTCTAAGTCTTCATGATTTCAAGGATTTTAACTTATTTGAAACAATGTATGGAGACTCCAGATAACTTTCAAACCTTAACATGATTCAGCAATTTACATTTAGGATTAGCTACAGAATTCTTTGCATTCTATATAACTACTGCATTCTATATAAATACTAATCTAAGTATACATATTTTGCATTGATAGAATTCAAACAGTAAATAAAATAATCATTGGCTACAATTAGAAAAAAATTGTAGACCTATAAATTCCCACTGTCATCCATCCATATGTCTTTTCTTAATCTCAAGAATGGAGTTAGATCAGTGTTTTTCAACTGGGGTGATATCGCCCCCATATGGGTGTTTTTCCATGTTGAGGGGGTGATTAGTAACAATTTATATTTGGGGGGCAAAAAAATAATTTTCTGGGCGCTATAGTAAAACATTATACTGTATTAAGAATAATTAGATATTTTATTCGTTATATCGTACAATAATTAAACAAATAACATTATACTAGTCACTAGTCTATTCAATGCAGTATGAATTTGGCGTTAGTCTTGGCCCTCGGCATCAGTATTTTGTAGTGAAGGGGGTGATACTACGTAACGGTTTTACTGAATATTTTTACTGAAGGCAACGATTCGTTAGAGGTTGAGAAACACTGAGTTAGATATAAGAAATGTGAGACTAGATGTGGAAACCTTAGGGGCAGGAGGCCCCAATCAACTAATCAACTATACATAAGCTAATCTTTCATCTGGAAAGGACGTCTACATTTCTTATCTTTCACTTTATAGGAAGTTGTCTGAAACTGTAGTGCTGAAAGTTGTCTACTGTCGTAGCACCAAAAGCAAGCTTAGTATTCAAGAAAAAGCTAATATGCTTACTTTTGTGTAAAGGTTTAACAGAAATACTCAGTAAGTAACCTTTGATGAAAACTGGAAGGCATGTTATTTCAATTAAAAAATTTCCCCTGAAAGGAGTGAGATGACTGGCACGACATTATTGTTAACAGAAAAGTATGATGTACAGGGGCAAGACACTACTAATTTGAGGTGGAGAGCATATATTTTAACTTAAATAAATTTAAAATATGATTAAAAATTGCAGCCCAACATTGTGACAATGTCACAATAAATAATTGCTCATTTGATGTATGTAATTATTCTATGTAGAATACATTATTATATAATCTCTTATGCAAAATAAGTTAATATTTGGCAACATATGAAGTGAGCAAATGAAAAGTTTACTGCAAAGAATAAATTTGGCAACACCAGTGGTTGGTGGCACAAGGATTAGCCATGCACCACCAATTTATTTAGTTTGAAATGTCATTCCTAAATAAATGTTCAACAATGTTTCTGGTGATGTTTTGCAGGATAGTAACAGACATGGCCAATTCATGAATTGTTTTTCAACCTTTTTCGGCTCAATTCAAGCTCTGAATGAGACGGTTGGGACATCAGAGCTGTAGAGCATACCCATAGGAGCAAAACTGTCAAAAGGAACCATACATCTACAAGCTATCAAGATACAGCCCCCCAAAATTATGTCACATGTGATTGCAAGTTGTGTTGCTCTGCTAAAACTGTTACATTTAACTATTTAGCCCATGCAACTATGCTGGCTTCGAGTAGCCCACTTGACTGTGGAGTATTTGATGTTATATAGTTTAAATCCTAGCATGCTGCAGTATCCCAGTTAAAAATCACTGAACTATGATATACTTCATGTACTGGTAATCTTTTCATTTGATCTAATACATACATATTTCTATTAACAACATTAATTAATAAATTAATATTTTTTGTGCATGCACACAAAATTTTAATTTTTCTTTTTTACAAATAAATATTATTTTGAATAAATTATTATTAATTGAATGAGACAACAGAACATTTTTATTATAAATGCAAAAAATAGAAATGTTTAAAATCAATTTAAAGACTTTCCATATCAAATTAATAAAAAAACTTTTAAAAATATTTATATAAAACACTCAGTTAATCTGGATGTATAATATTGAATCTAATTGATAACGTTTTATTTATATTCATTTTTTACTACCAATTTTATAAAGAAATACACCACTTATCCTAATTTTCAATCCACAAATACGATGATAGCAACTAATAAGAACAAATTTTTGTAGTAATTTTCTTAATCAAATCAGTATCCAGAAGGTTTATATATATGTATATAAAAAGGTTAATAAAGCGCTAAATTCCGTTACTTTAATTGCACTTTATGCAATCATATAAAACTAATTTACCATTAAACAGTATTTAATTCAATTAAATCAATGAAAGAATTAAAGGATGATATTTTTATAAAGTTGTTAATTAAGCATAAATTCAGCTTAAGTCAATATGTCAGCATCAACTATTAAATTTTTTACATTAAAATGATACAGAATGACTTTTACAACTGTACAAATTTTAACAATAACACTTATCTTATCAAATATGTTTTTACTTAATACATATATCTAGATTTGGAAGAAGAAGTGTGAGAAAAAAAAACTGTTCAGTTTCACCTTGATCTTTGACCTTTGCTTTTTGGTAGTACTTAAATACTTGTAAAGTACAGCATGAGGCAGAAAAAAGTTATATTATAAAACTAATCAGGAAGTAAAATATTGTATAATTAAATACACGTGTAAAAAAATATTTTAAGAGGTCAAAATGAGGTTACGCCCCTTCATTTTAATTAATTTTCTTTACAAAAAAAACCTCACCTTTATTAACAACTTCCCATGATATTTCGAAAACCCATCTATTTTCAATGGACGCGCTCTCCCCCCTGTCCATTACAAGATCATCTATTCCTTCCAATCGGTAAAAACGTTTAGACATCTTAGACGCCATGTTTCTGGACAGACCGACAGACATACAAGCAGAAAGCTCAGAAGACGAACTTGATCTGCGAAACCTGCCGGACGATTTTCGAAACTTAATTCCAATTGATAGTAATACGATATCGTACTTATAAAGTACTATCGCCAGACGCGATTGGTCGAACGATACGGCGGTGACCAATCGCAATCGAGGAAAGAAACGAAATTGATAATAACAATAGCGTTAGATAGGATGATGAGAAATTAGGTTACACGTGCTTTGTGTGATTGATTCTTTTAATATTTTTTTTTTGTAGACTCGAAGGTAAATGTAATAAAATATGAATATTTGGTTGTTGAGGATAATATTTGACGAATTATTTATTAATACTTTGATTAGTTTATGAATTTTTAAAGTATTTTCGCCATAAATGGAGGGAAGTATAACGTGCCGAAGTATTATTGTAATGAATGTATACAGATCATTTATATATTTTTAAAACAACTTTATTGTTATCTGAAGATTTTTTAAATCGAAGTCTTCGTTATTCGAATTTTATAAAAGAAATGAAATTTTAAAATAAATTTCTAAACTATAATTAAACGTCAAATTTTGGTAGAAGTTACTTTTAATATACATACATACTATCATAAAACGTGATAAAATGTTTCTGAAATGGCTTGATGAGTATGAGGAAGAAATGTAGAATCCATCCTCTCGGATAGAGCAAGGATCTCTGTATGAAAATCCTGGAAGTGTTTAGAAAGAAACCAGATCCTCCACAGGTAACATCAGTATCAAGAGAAAAGTGTGCATATTGCTCAAAAAAGAATAATAGGAAAACAGCATCCAAGAGTAACATGTAGCCTGCTTCACTGATCTGCAGATACCACATAATAACAATCTGCAAACAATGCCACTTTAAAAATCCAGACTAAATAGATTCATAACTTGAAAATAAATTATAATTAAGTTTAATAATAATTTCAAATATCATGTTTCTGTTTCTATTGATTTTCTGTTTCTATATCAAAATTACTTTTAACATATTTTATGAAGTAAAGTAAGGTAAATATTAAAATGTGTATTATTCATAACAAAACTTCCTGATCTAAGTAAAATTTCTCAAGACAAGTCATTTATAATACAAAAATATGTAGCGTGAGCGTGGGGCTCACTCTTGAGTAACAGCATTACAGATCCGACTGCAAGTAGCATCAAGTTAAATCTTTTGTGTTTATATATGTGTTTATACAAGTACTGTACCTAAAAGTAACTTCTACTTAAAATGTAATTAGAATGATAAATTCTGTAGGAAAGATTGAAACATTTCATAAAATTTAAAATTGTTTATGATATTTTGATGAATCAGTTATAATATTTAATGGAAAAAAATTATTTTTGTGAACAAGCCATGAAGGGGATAGATAATTGGCTATTATGGACCACTATAATGGGACTCTGGGTCTGATCATGAAGCCTGATGTCTTCTTAAAAAAACTGTTGAAAGTATGTTAGACATGATGTCACACATGTGGAGGATTACGATATCAGGGAAACTTAGCAGAAGCAATGTTGAGCAAAATGGACAACAAATTAGCAGTATCATTCAAAAACTGGTGATACTACAGCAGCTTGAGTCTATTTAACTACACAGTTATAATTTGATTTACTTCATGATTATAAAAAATTAATACAAAATGATATATACCTGTAATATAGTTCTGAACACCAAAAGTAAAAAATAATTCTGGGGTTTGTGGTGTGTTTAGTGTTACAGAACAGTCCTGTTTATGAAGGAGTTAACTCTTTAATATAAACCAAATGATTGCCGTAATTAATCAGGGTTTTTAATGTAGTTATAAAATAACATAAAAAATACAGTTTTTATGTAGTAATGGTATGAGTACAATACATAAATAGTATAGTGTAAATTCTAAATTTTCACTATACTATTTAAAATAAAAATCATTTGGAAAAAAGTTAACTAATGAACGTTGAACTGTTAAAATTGTTATTTGTAACTGATCTACCATATATGTCTATTTTATTATGCTTTTACGTTTGTTCAGTGGAATAGCAAAAAGGTTTTCACTATTCTTCCAGTAATTATTTAAATTTAAAAATAAAATAAATAAAAGTATTTGGAGATCAAGCTTCCTTAGATTATATGATTTTAGGGATGAGTCACTTGTCTGTCCATAAAGACAATTGCAAATTATTGGGATACATGGTTTGTGAACTTTCATCTTTATTGCAGACAAATTTTTGTCAATACTCATAATCATATTAAATATTATCATAAAAACTAAAGAAAATGCTTAATGTTTTCACATTTTAACATTAACTTTTTTTATATGGTTTCCTTAAACTTCACATATAAACTTATATTCGTAAACATTATATGATAACAGTCATGAATAGGTACAGTTCTGAATAGATATGAGTGATTTTTATGTTAAGTTCATTTCTTAACTTTTGATAAAAATTTCATGGAATAACTATAACAAAGAAAATAATTTAAATTTGTCATTTAATTATTATTAAATATTATTATTATTATTATATGTTTTTAAATTTTTCTATTTAAAATTTATACATTTTTATTTACAGGATAAAATATTTTTCATGATGAAAATGAAATTATTGTATTCTTGTTTCAAATTCTATGAAAAAGTTATTGTTTTAAATTCAGGCAGCCACTGTTGGAATTCTGAAAGAAATCATGTATTTCATTCATTTCGTTCATTTACAAAATTATTAGGATTTAAATGTATGTATTTTTAATTAAATATGAGTGATTGTATATTAATGACAAAATGCTGTTTTTATTTAATATATAAATTTTTTTTAACATTAAATTTACTTCTATAATGAATTTTTCTTTATAGTAGTTTTATTATTCTATGACTAGCTGCAAGGACCCGCTTTGCTGGGCAAAAAGTAACGATAGTGAAGATTAAGATAATTACATTATAGCCAATCTTACCCGTTTTCACAGAATGCAAGAATTAGGTCCCCCATTTCCAGACTAATTAGAGAATTTTTACGTCCAGTCAAACAAACTATTTTCAATTTGATCAATTTTCTGGAACGTTTACAATCGTTCTGTAATCAAACCAATTTGAATTCGAATTCGAAAATTTTTTAAATTGAAATAGAAAATATTCCACTTTCAACCACTTTCAAGCCCATATCTCCCACACCCTTATAGCTATCGAGACGCAACCATCATAGTGCATGAATGGAGACTTGGGGCTACTACAACACATACAAACACCATTCATGTGCGATGTGTAGTTTTGGCTGAAAACTGAAATATAGGGACACACATGTCCATTTTTATATATATATATCAATAGTAAGATATATAAATGTATTTTGTTTATGAGGCCCATGTGATCTAATAGTTAACTACTGAATGGATGAACAAGAATCAAATCTCAGTGATGACTAGTCTGTGTGGATCTGAGATTCATCTGGCCTCCTTTCCAATGGGGACTGTTAGACCAACAATTTTAATTTGTAAAATGTGACTTTTTAGAATGCACTGTGCAAACTGTGAAGTTTTTCTTAGAAAATAGTATTACAATGAGGATTTGAAAAAAATTTGAATGTAGAGAGGATTCATAAGAATCAGATTTTGTATTCTGAGAATTAGTGTTGAGATCCTCTCCAGGAATGTTTATTCTGTTCTAGTGGGGTGTAAAGTATTTATAAGCAGTGATTGTGTGAGAATTACCATAATTTGTAAAATACACTGTTGTTTTATGTTTTTACACAAGTAATTTGTATGAAGCCAAAAAAAGAACCTGTTTGTGTTTTTTGGAATTAGAAGACAAATGATCCAGAGAGAAACTTAAGAACTTAAATGGAACCTAAAGGATCTCTAGGAAAGTAAAGTTAGCATTGTGATGGGGCTTCTCTAACTGAGCTGTAAATAAGATGTACACCTTTTTTCTTGATGAGTCTCCATTGCAAACTTCAGATTTCTTTACCATTTATTTGTGTCAGATTTATAATATATAAGATATACTTACTAATTGTAAATTTAATTTCAAATAAGGACATACATAACAAACACAATCCAATTTATTTGTATTGCCAAATGATCCTCTTGATTATCCTGTTCTTAAAGGTAGTGAATAATTTAATACAAATCAATTTGGCTAGAAGTAGGCAGTTATGCCACCATCTCATGGTAAATTTAATAATTAGAAATAAATTAATGTTAATTATAAATTGAAATATTCAGGAAGGAAAGAATATTCTAAATTAAATTTGTGCTATATATGTATATACACATCATGCCAGGGTTAAAGCTTAAATTGGCTTAGAGCCATAGAGAGTCATGGGAACTAAACTCCTCAGCAGGCATTGTGAATGAATCATCTAAATTAATTAATAATAATGTAAAGAAAAAATTTTTAAAATCCACGATAAAATATATATTTAAAAAATGTAAAAAATATACAATATTGAAGACATACACAAAAAATTTTTAAGAAGACTGCAAAAATTTTTTTGTATATGTCTTTAATATTGTACATTTTTACATTTTTTAAATATATATTTTGTCCTGGATTGTTAGAATTTTTTTCTTTACAATGAAAGGTTTGAAGATATCTGACATCATGGAACTTTTAACCAATTTACATAAATATAGGCTAGGAAGAGCTTATAAAAGAAAGTCAACTCTACCAATGTTGATTGTGCTCCAGTGATTGTGAAAAGACATTTAAGAAGACTGCAAAAAATGTTTTTGTATATGTCTTCAATATTGTACATTTTTTGCATTTTTTAAATAATTAATAATAGTTCTGGAAGTGAAGATCTGACATAGATCCAGATAGTGTAACTGGCAATGCATCTACATGATAAGCAGGAATTGTAAGTTCAAATTTTTTCCTGGATAATTCTTTTCCAAAATATTCTTGATTAAAATTAAAATAAATTTATTTCTAATTATTAAATTTGTTGTGAGATGGAAACATAACCACTTACATCTAGCCAAGCTGATTTGTATTTAATTATTTACTGGCCTTAAAAATAGCCTGATATATTATCTGGTGGATTATTTAACAATTCAAATAAAGAGTTTTTATAATTCTGTTCTCTTTACAGGTTGTTTTTAATGTTTATCATATATTCAGAATGAGGAGGGTAATGGATAAAGTCTGACATTTCCATGTCAAATTATCCATGAAAATTTCAGATGATCCTATACAGAATCAAATCCAGCTTCCTCATGTTCATGCATATAAAAAAAAATTCCTTACAAATTTACCATCAACTTAAGAAATGAAAAGATCACATATCATATTGAATGACATATTTCATGTTACTTAGAGGAAATAATGTTTATTAGTTGATATATTTATAGATATATTTTTTATTGTTCTTTACAGATAATTTTGGTTGAACTTTTTAATGAAAATATTTCTGATATTATACTTTTTTCATGTGGAATATGAGTAGATTAAAGAACAATATATAAAAAGGCATTTGCTTTGTTTTTACAGAGTGGTTGAAAAGTCTTGTTATGCCTGCTGTAACATATATTCAAGAATGATTAATAATAAAATTCTATGAAGCGATGAGAAACTTCTTATAGAAAATTTCAATTAGTTATAAACAACTTTCTTAATAAATTGTAATTATTTTTTTATTTCACATGGAAGATCACAATTAACTTTGTTACAGAATTTACAAAGATATAAGAAGTCAGATTATTTTTGGGCTAGAATTAATTTTATTATTAATTAAATATATTTAGCTATTAAATATTAGGGTATAGTTTATGTTTATATCTATAAAATTTACAAGAAATTAAATTTAAAATAAATTTTAAATTTCAGCAACATTTACTCAATTACGATATTTGACAAATTCTATTGTAATACCTCAAGCAAATGTTGAAGAAATGAAAGGTTTCCTAAATGATAACAAATTACCATTTGATGAAGGTCCTATGTGTCTTCACTTTCATTGTCCTCAGTGTAAGGAGGAAAAGAAAAAAAATTCTATAATGTTTCTAAATATAAAAACTGGTATGTTTAAATTTAAAATTTTTAATAAATTTTATATAAAAATTACATTTATTAAAATAAAATTCTATATTTAGGTAATTTTATATGTTATTCTTGCAAGCAAACAGGCTCATGGAATAAGTTTCAAGAGTATATTTCATTATTAAAATCAAATAATCTGGAGAAAATGTAACTTGTTTTGTTTTTTACTTACTTATTTAGTTTGCTTTTTTGATCAATTTTATTTTATATATGTAGAAAGAAATCGCAATTAGAAGAGGATTGCATTTCATTATCAGATAAAGAACATAAAGAAATTAATGAAGTGTTACAGTCAACAAAAAATATTTCGGATTTACCTGATAAAGAAATAATGACTATATTAAGGCATTTTGATTGTAAAGTAAGTAAAATATGGATATTTGACTAAATGAATTTACAATCATCTGTAAAATCTGTGAAGTTTGAACATATTTGTGACTCTAGTGCAACCCCAGAAATTTTTTTGTGGGTAGTGAGTCTATGATATGTCAGGACTTTTCCATCACCGCCAGGTTGTTCCCATTGTCGGACTAGCCAAATGCACAATGGATGTAAAAAACAAAAGCCCTCTTAGTATTTTTACTAAAAAAAAAAAAAAGTTTTTACTTATAAACCAAAAATATACTAATAGAAATTAATTTTCTACCTGACAATTAATTTAATGATTAATTATGTATTGACATTTAGGACATGAATATAGAGAATTTAATTTAGAAAATTTGCTTATTGTATGGTATGTAATAAGAATTAGTGTTATTTAAGATTTAACAGCAGTTAAAAATTGTCTGTAATCTTCATTGAATATAAATTATTAATTGATTTTTTATATTCTATCTGTTTCATATTTAAGAAAGATTCAATTATGAAAAAGTAAATAAATTTTACAATTTACATTATAGGGTTTGAAAACTGAAACTATAAAAAGTTTCAATTTAAAAGTCAATGCAGATTATTCAAGACTTTTCTTTCCAATGAATGGAATTGATGGTGAAATTACAGCAGTGAAAATTCTTTCAAGGATAAATCATCAATTTTTTCAAGATTTAATTATTCCAAAGTACAACAAGTATTTAGTTAAAAGTTGTAAAATGTTTATATTAATTTGCCTTATGAAACTTATCAAAAGTATAAATGTCACTCACAAAACCAAAAATCCAGCTCATAGATCAAAAAGTGAAAGGAAAACAAATATTTTCAATAGTCTTAAACAACCACCTTCAGATTAAAAGAATGGATTTGAAAATGGAACAAGAAATGGAATGTTATAATTTGAAATATGAAAAATGACATCTGATTAGCAGTCAGTGGTCATATGGTTACACTGGGATGTAAAAATAATAATAAATTTCATAAACTAAATGACAGCCTTAATTAATGAGGCAATTTTATGCTACCATTAATAATTATAAATTAAGTAATTTGATACTAGAGGTAGATGTTATGTGCCATTTCTTGTTGAAATTAATAATTGTAATAATTTAATGCAATTTAGAATAGTCTAGAAGAAAAGAATCAGCTCAAAGCAGGAACCAAACCCACAACCTCAGCTTATCTTACAGTGCACTAACCAGTTACACCACCAGTTACTCNGCTGTATTTTTTTAATATTATGTTTTAACTTCTTTTTTTCATTTATATTTCATATGGATTTTTAAAAAATCTATTAATAAATATATAAAATTACTTGTCCTGACTGACTGAGTGATTGATTCATCACTGCCCAGAGCAAACCGCTGAACCTAAAGACATGAAATTTTGTACACAGTTAGGGTATGTCACGAAAACACACACTAAGAAGGGATTTTTGGAAATTCCTCCTGCGGGGGGAGAGGGAGAGGATTAAGGCTTAACCTGAAGAACGGCTTCTACTGTACTATTTTAGATGCGATTTTTTGTTTTCAACTATGTTTAGTTTTCATTGAGTACTTAGGTTTATTAAATTGATAACATTTCAGACATTGTTATAAATATTTCTATATATTTCAATTTTTTAACCAAATGTTCAAATCGTTTTAAATTTGAATTTGTTATTGCATATTGATTAGATTATAGAACGATTATAAACATTCCAGAAAATTGATTAAATTGAAAATAGTTCATTTGATTCTCAGCAATTCTCATTATTCTCAGTGGTAGGTGTTATATAACAATTATTATGGTTGTTGAAATACTGAATATAAATGGGGTTTGCTTGCAAAATCTGTGCGGGCGAAGTCGCAGGTATAAAATATATAATACAGTAGATCCCCCTATAAGACGGTAGATACGTTCCGTTCTTTATAAATCAATTTTGTAGGAATCATAGTTTACGGACTACGGCTGTTTGAAAGGTTTTCTTTCATAAAATTAATCGATTCTAGACNATATTTATCAATTTAGAAGAAGGATATTTATTGAAAATATAAAGATTACTTTCAAATATAAGATATATCTTGGAAAATTACAAGTTCATATGGATTTCCTATTAGTCCTTACTATATTAACAACTGTCCAAGAGATACACAAACAAACACAATCTATATGAACACAAATTTAGCAATGGAATAAGTGTTTGTGTTGAAGAGAAGATGTTAAATCCAGTATTAACATCAGTAATAATCATTACTAAGGCCTGAGAAAAGTGAGATTTAGACTTGATCAATTACAAAGATGGGAATTGTCTCTCTCCAAAAGTGATAAAAATATATAAATAAAACAAATTTTTTATAATTTATCAAAAAATACATTAATTATCACGTTGTGTCTTGTTTTTTACATGAAAGACTAATTTTTTGGCCTCTTTCTATTGGCCTCCCTCAATTTGGACCTAAGGATCTTAACAAAATTAATAATGTTAAAATTTTAGTATTCAAGAATAACAGGAGGCTTACATGGTCTATCCCATGTCATACCATATATTGGACATTAGTCTCTTAGGTGCTTATGTGCAGTTTGATGTTTGAATATGCAGCATATGCATCTCATTGCTATTGGATACTGAAACTTTGATATTATCAAAAGTAGTTAAGACTAGTTCCCCTGATTTTGTCATTATGTTACATAATGACAAAATCAGGGGGCCTAGTCTTACATGTTACATTATGATGAACAGTTCTGTATTTTTATGAAAATTTTAACATCTTACTATATTCATATAATTCAAGTGACCTTATAGTGATCAAATTATATTCTGTTAAGCAAGTAATTTGTTAAATATCCAATTATTTGACTTGCTTGTTTTATTATTTGTAATTTTAATCAAAGATACACTTTTAGAGTAATTCAATGTACCCTACAGTAGATAAAGATTTAAATAATTAAACCAAGAACTTTTTATGAAGTATATTTTATGCATTCCTTTGGATTTAATTAAAATAATTTTAAAAGGTATAAATGGTATCAAGTAATTAGTCCAAATTTATCATTGGACTACATTTTGGTTAATTAAATATACAAAGTGGTATGGGTTTGAATTCCTCTCCACTTTGTATATTTATATCCAGAGTGGTTTGCTCTGGAGCAGAAATTGAATCAATATTTCCATCTAGAATATTTTAAATTATATATTTAATTTAATACAAGGTGAAAACTTAATCTTTTATCTTTAGTCCAAAATATATGGCATTTGTATATTTAATAAGCTAAAATTTAGTCCGATAATAAATCCAGTTTGATTATTTGACTAGTAATATGATTTGAGCATGGTTTTTTTATATGATTATAAGTAGTATGAGATAATTAAAGATTTTTATCATAAAATATAATTATGAAATATATTTAATTGATAAAATATAACTTTAAGTGATTTTTTAAAAATTGATCTTTTAACTATGAATTAATAAAAATAAACTTTCTAAACCAGCAGATTTATTTCTAGGGCTTGGTTCACTAAGAGTGGATACCATATTTTTGTGAAATTGACTTTTTTGTGGCTTATTCTGAGATTGTTACAATTTGGACACTTGCCAATGCTCTAATGCAGGGATGGGCAACCTATTGCCCATGTCACACAAAATATTACAAAACAATATAATGCTTTATAAAATAAAAATTTAAAATAATGACATCTAGTCATCTGTAATTGTACCAAATTACAGATGATTATTACTGCTTCATATATATATTCAACATGAATAGAAAAGGCCCTTGGATTGATTTTAAGGGGTGATAGAATTGTTTACAAATGAACATGTACTGTACTTTCGTAGACTGTCCATATGCACTTGACCCCTTTTCAAGACTAAATGATGCCATTCGTAAACAATTCTATCACCCCTTAAAGACGCAAAAATAAACCAACCCAATCTAATTGCAAGAACTATATTTGTAATTTAACCTGACTTTACTCAATACTTTATGTTGAGCTGTAAAGTTTTATGAACGCTTTGTATCATTGCATTTAATTTTTTGGTTTTTTGTAAATCATATACTATTAATCTACTGTGGTTTATCCGAATTATAGAAAAAGGTATGTTAAATATTTGAAATTTTACAAAAATAGAATTTTTAATTTGGAATTTTGAATTATAAATATTGAAGTTAGAATTTCTGTTTACTAATAAATGTTACTATTAATTTCCAAAATTAAAATTAAAAATGTTTGAACTAGAGAATTATTAATATTTTAAGAACAATTCAGACAGAACTGGACAGTAATAAATACAAAACTCACATATGAAAATGTTTCAACTTTGCATTATTTTCATACCAAAAGACTTACTAAGACACCTTAGTTCATAAGGTGTCTTAGTAAGTCTTTTGGTATTAATAGTATGCAGTCTCGAACGAATTACATTATTTTCAGTGCTGGACTGACTTTGAGGTTTGCACGTGCTTTTGTACAATAAAAGCTCGATATAATGGATGATGGCTGATATCAGTCTGGCCAAAAGTATAGGAAAATTATTAAAAAAAACTCATTCCCTGTTATTTTGGATTGTTTTTTAGGCCTCGCAGACCATCATCATTACGGACTTTTTAGTTGTCATTTCATTTAGTCAAGTCATTGTTTTATTTATTTCACCATAGTCGTAGTTTTATTCACTTTATTTGACAAAAGTAAATGCAAAAATTATATAAAGTTCATTTTAATCATTTTTTCAATGTAGATTTTCACATTACATTCAGTTTTGGTTTCGTTTTCTGATTGACTTGTGTTTTTGGGCTGCGATTTGAAAAATTTGCAAATCTATAAATTCCCACTGTTGTCTGTCTACCTGTCCTTCCTTAAACTAGGGGCAGGAGGCCCCAATTAACTATTTATGAACTTCAGTTCAAACATTATTTCAATACAAAAGTTTTCCTCTGAAAGGAGTTAGATAGATGAACAGCACAACTCTACTGCTAATAGGAAAAGTATGCTGTATGGAGGAAAGTCACTACTAATTTGAGGTGGAGAACATATATCTTAAATTAGATTAATTAAAAATGTGATTAAAAATTGCAGCCCAGCATTGTTCAGTTTTGGTTTCACTTCGCCATGAGTGACGCATCGTGGATTTGTTTGTAAAGTGAAGAAATGGATCATAAAAGAAGACGATAAGCTTTAGATTTAATACAAAAAATAGATATATTTCATTAGATTGAAGATGAAAAATATCAAGCTGAAGTTGATAAAGAAATGTCTCTGAATAAACAGATAACTTCAGACATTTCGATAGCGAGAGAAAAACAACAACAGACTTTTCTTAAATATGACAGTTCTACTAAAAATAAAAGTCTTTTACTTAGTCTTATATAATTTAGGCTGTGTAATAGGGTAAAATTTTAAATTAAGAAAAATACAGCAGTAGAAGTTGTTTTTACTCTTTATTTTTTACTTTAATCTAACAATATTTTGATTTTTTACATGTAAACAATTTTGATACAGGTGGTAATTAGTCTAAAGTTGAAAATCAATGCAATCAAGATTTTGTTCTAACGTGATTCTACTGTATTATAATATACTGTTTGATATAACAGACGAGTCATAATAATGAGTAATCGCAATAAAATGGACTTTCATTGTGATGAACCAATATCTTCAATTCCATATTAGTTCGTTACATCGAGCTTTTACTATATTTATTAGTGCAGTATTTTATTCATTTTATTTTATCCTCAATTTGTAGATGTCAATAAGAAAGAAAAGAAAACTTGAAGATGAAAATCAAATTTATAATGAATCATGGAAATATGATTACTTTTTCATTTATTATGAAAAAACTTGTTTGTTTAATTTGTTCAGAAAGTATTGGAGTTTTTAAGGAATACAACGTTAAAAGGCATTACAACACTAAACATTCCAATAAATATGACCAGTTTACAGGAGACTTAAGAAAACAGAAAGTGGAAAAACTGATAGAAGCTGTAATCTCCCAGCAAGTATTCTTAATGAAAACAAATAATGAATCTGAATCTGTTACAAAAGTTAGTTATGAAATTTGTAATCTATTAGCAAAAAATCATTGTTATTCTGATGGAATGTTTATAAAGGAATGTATTGAAAAAGCAGTTGAAATTATATGTCCTGATCAGAAGAAGGTCTTTGCTAATATTAGTTTATCTCAATGAACAGTAGTGCGAAGAATTGATGAAATGGCAGATAATGTTGACAAATCATTTAAACAATGAGTAAAAGCCTTTGAATATTTTTCTATTTGTTTGGATGAATCCACCAACATAACAGATACAGTTCAAGTTGCAATTTTTCTTTGAGGCATTGATTCAGAATTAAACATTACTGAAGAATTTTTAGATTTAGTTGGGCTAAAAGGAAATACTACAGGAGAAATTATGTACAAGGCTTTTGAAAAAATCTTACAAAAAATGAACTCTCACTGTTAAAACTGAGTGGAATTACAATTGATGGCACTCAGTCTTTCAGAGGAAAACAACACAGTTTAATTGATATTCTCTTGAATAAATTAGCACAAAATGAAAATTTGAATGATTTATTTATTTGTCATTGTGTTTTGCATGTGAAGAATTTATGTGCTAATAAAATTAATATGGAACATGTTATGGATATAATAGTATCCACAGTGAACTTTCTGAGAGATCGTGCATTGAACCATTGTCAGTTTAAAGAATTTTTATCTGATATTGATGCTGAATATAATGACATTGTTTATTTTACTGACATCAGATGGTTAAACAAACAGTTTTACAAAGATTTTATAATCTCTTATCAGAAATAAAATTATTTATGGAAATTAAAGGAAACCTGTTAAAGAACTTTCAGACTGAGAATGGATGACAGATCTTGCATTTTCTTGTTGATATTACAATGCATTTGTCAGAATTAAATATAAAAATGCAAGGAAAAAATCTAATCATATCTGAATTTATAACATTTATAAGTGTTTATATCCAAACTCAAATTATGGAGCATGCAATTGAGTAACAAAAATTGTCACTTTTTTTCCACTTTATTACAATGCACCAAATCTAAAAATTTTTTTAAATATGCAGGAAAGTCAAAGAACTAGAACAAGAGTTTAAAAATAGATTTGAAATATTTCTCAGCCGAGAAAACGAATGGATAATTACAGCACCTTTTTCAGTATACATGGAAAATGTATCAAATGAACTTCAATTGGAGATAATAGATTTGCAAAATAATTTAGATTTGGAAGATACTTTAAAATAAAAAAATTTGGTAGACTTTTATAAAACTTTTATCAAAGAAAATTATTTTCTTAACTTAAGAAAGCACGCAGCAAAAATTCTATCCTTATTTTGTACAACATACATATGTGAACAGTTTTTTCTGCAATGAATTTAGTGAAAAGTAAAACAAGAAATTGGCTAACAGATTCTTATCTAAAAAGTAATTTAAAACTAGCAATGACAAATATTCAGCCAAATATATCTGATATATTACATTTGCATCAATTCCAGCAGTCACATTAAGTACAGAGTTACAGAGTTAAGAAAGAAATGGCTGGACTCAGAGGTATAGCCATTTAGACAATAAGAGGAAGGAAGAATGTAGCGAGAAGGTAAGTAGATGAAGATTAAAGTAAGGGAGATAGGACAGTGGGAAGGGAAGCCCATGAGGTCTTGCATCGCATTTATTAAATTAGATCAGAATACAGATACAAATACAATTACAATACAGAATTAGTAAATGTGATACAATATAGCATATATACGCGACAATAATTACCGGTTTATTAAAAGACAAAAGACATTAAGCAAAAAATATTAAATGAACAGTATAAGTGAAATAAGACTATGTACAAGGCTGGCATTTAGCCAGACGTATTTTTTGAGGATTTTTTATTTATTTTTTTAAACAAAAAAATGGGCGCTGACACGCTCTTAATCCAATCAACGATTATTATAACAAGATTGGAGAAAAAGTAAAAATCTGTTTTAACTAAGATGGATGAAGTCGGATTCGTTTCTTCTGTTTTCTGTCAATTTTTTATGCCCTTTTTTCCCTCCCCTTTCTTTCATCAATCGAATAGTTTTTCTCGTCGTGCAGTTCGACAGAACCTTAAGAACTGAGTGGAGTGTAGTAGTACGTGTCTTCGATTGAAATGGATAAGTTAAAGGACTACTTTAGTAGATTATAAATCTCTTAATCAAATTTGTCGCCATTTTAATTCGAATTATGGAAAATTTATCGGCATCTAGAGTGTTGAACCAGTGGCTACAGCTTATATGAAGTATAAGGCAGTGGCTATAACTCATATGATGCATACAATAGAGATTGCAGCTTATACGAGGCGTACAACAGCTTATACGAGGCTTGCAACAGCTTATACGAGGCATACAACAGAGGCTACATCTTATAC
>NW_019384490.1:413497-434285 GCF_000671375.1 Centruroides sculpturatus
ACTACGCTCGTTGCTAAAGCTTGGTTTCGTCGCGGAACAGCGCATCAAATTGCGGCCGCTATTTCTGATATTATTTTTCTGCTAAAACTTCGTTGACCTTTGGAGACATCATTAATATAAATAATTTTTATGGCCGTTAAATAAGAAATGTTTCTTTCACAAGAAATGTATAAAATTACAGTACTAAACAGACGATAGGTCGCCTAACTCGCCGTAGCGTGACGCTAGACGGCGAAAAATATATATTTAATTATAATAAAGTTACAATAAATTAAGTTAATATATAATTATATATACAGTACCTAATTTATATATAATTAATATATAATTATATGTACAGTACCTAATTTATATATAATTTATATAATACTGTCCAGACGATAGAAATCTCTCCGTAGCGTGGCGCTACGGACGGCGGGTAAGTAGTTCGGCTGCCCGATGACGTTTTACGTATTATAGGAGTTATTTTTACCGTTGTTTACGGATAATGCCACAATTTTTATAGGAATCATAACTATAGGAAACGCTTTTATAGGGGGATCTACTGTATAGTATAAAATATACAAATTATAAATCATATAATTTCTTCACTATTTAGTTATTATATTTGATTCTGTTGAAATTTTATTAAGAAGACATTAATAAAATGGATCAGGTTTAAAAACCTGTTATTAAATATTTATTATTCAGGGAGACTGGAGTCAAGGGGAGAGAGCTGGAGATTTTTTCCCTGTGCCTGGCAAATACTTAGGGACTCATAGTGGTCCCCACACCTAGAAATTAATGTTATTTTTACTAACAAAAAATAAAATCTTAATGATTGTTTTTTTTTATTAATAAAGAAACATTCTACATATTTCATTTGTTCAAAAATACAGTGGTACCTCAGGATACGAAATTAATCCGTTCCGAAACTGAGATCGTATCATGAAAATGTCGTAAGGTGGATCATGTTTTCCCATATGATGATGTACGTGGTCGGTCCAGTTTAGCCGATGATCGAGGATAATCCCTAGGTATCACATTAAGTACAGTATATCTTACCTATATTAATTTATGATTATATGAATAAATATTTGTGATTTACTTATTTTTTTTCTTTTTTCTTATGTGCAGACCACATCAGNGTGATTTTTTAAAAATTGATCTTTTAACTATGAATTAATAAAAATAAACTTTCTAAACCAGCAGATTTATTTCTAGGGCTTGGTTCACTAAGAGTGGATACCATATTTTTGTGAAATTGACTTTTTTGTGGCTTATTCTGAGATTGTTACAATTTGGACACTTGCCAATGCTCTAATGCAGGGATGGGCAACCTATTGCCCATGTCACACAAAATATTACAAAACAATATAATGCTTTATAAAATAAAAATTTAAAATAATGACATCTAGTCATCTGTAATTGTACCAAATTACAGATGATTATTACTGCTTCATATATATATTCAACATGAATAGAAAAGGCCCTTGGATTGATTTTAAGGGGTGATAGAATTGTTTACAAATGAACATGTACTGTACTTTCGTAGACTGTCCATATGCACTTGACCCCTTTTCAAGACTAAATGATGCCATTCGTAAACAATTCTATCACCCCTTAAAGACGCAAAAATAAACCAACCCAATCTAATTGCAAGAACTATATTTGTAATTTAACCTGACTTTACTCAATACTTTATGTTGAGCTGTAAAGTTTTATGAACGCTTTGTATCATTGCATTTAATTTTTTGGTTTTTTGTAAATCATATACTATTAATCTACTGTGGTTTATCCGAATTATAGAAAAAGGTATGTTAAATATTTGAAATTTTACAAAAATAGAATTTTTAATTTGGAATTTTGAATTATAAATATTGAAGTTAGAATTTCTGTTTACTAATAAATGTTACTATTAATTTCCAAAATTAAAATTAAAAATGTTTGAACTAGAGAATTATTAATATTTTAAGAACAATTCAGACAGAACTGGACAGTAATAAATACAAAACTCACATATGAAAATGTTTCAACTTTGCATTATTTTCATACCAAAAGACTTACTAAGACACCTTAGTTCATAAGGTGTCTTAGTAAGTCTTTTGGTATTAATAGTATGCAGTCTCGAACGAATTACATTATTTTCAGTGCTGGACTGACTTTGAGGTTTGCACGTGCTTTTGTACAATAAAAGCTCGATATAATGGATGATGGCTGATATCAGTCTGGCCAAAAGTATAGGAAAATTATTAAAAAAAACTCATTCCCTGTTATTTTGGATTGTTTTTTAGGCCTCGCAGACCATCATCATTACGGACTTTTTAGTTGTCATTTCATTTAGTCAAGTCATTGTTTTATTTATTTCACCATAGTCGTAGTTTTATTCACTTTATTTGACAAAAGTAAATGCAAAAATTATATAAAGTTCATTTTAATCATTTTTTCAATGTAGATTTTCACATTACATTCAGTTTTGGTTTCGTTTTCTGATTGACTTGTGTTTTTGGGCTGCGATTTGAAAAATTTGCAAATCTATAAATTCCCACTGTTGTCTGTCTACCTGTCCTTCCTTAAACTAGGGGCAGGAGGCCCCAATTAACTATTTATGAACTTCAGTTCAAACATTATTTCAATACAAAAGTTTTCCTCTGAAAGGAGTTAGATAGATGAACAGCACAACTCTACTGCTAATAGGAAAAGTATGCTGTATGGAGGAAAGTCACTACTAATTTGAGGTGGAGAACATATATCTTAAATTAGATTAATTAAAAATGTGATTAAAAATTGCAGCCCAGCATTGTTCAGTTTTGGTTTCACTTCGCCATGAGTGACGCATCGTGGATTTGTTTGTAAAGTGAAGAAATGGATCATAAAAGAAGACGATAAGCTTTAGATTTAATACAAAAAATAGATATATTTCATTAGATTGAAGATGAAAAATATCAAGCTGAAGTTGATAAAGAAATGTCTCTGAATAAACAGATAACTTCAGACATTTCGATAGCGAGAGAAAAACAACAACAGACTTTTCTTAAATATGACAGTTCTACTAAAAATAAAAGTCTTTTACTTAGTCTTATATAATTTAGGCTGTGTAATAGGGTAAAATTTTAAATTAAGAAAAATACAGCAGTAGAAGTTGTTTTTACTCTTTATTTTTTACTTTAATCTAACAATATTTTGATTTTTTACATGTAAACAATTTTGATACAGGTGGTAATTAGTCTAAAGTTGAAAATCAATGCAATCAAGATTTTGTTCTAACGTGATTCTACTGTATTATAATATACTGTTTGATATAACAGACGAGTCATAATAATGAGTAATCGCAATAAAATGGACTTTCATTGTGATGAACCAATATCTTCAATTCCATATTAGTTCGTTACATCGAGCTTTTACTATATTTATTAGTGCAGTATTTTATTCATTTTATTTTATCCTCAATTTGTAGATGTCAATAAGAAAGAAAAGAAAACTTGAAGATGAAAATCAAATTTATAATGAATCATGGAAATATGATTACTTTTTCATTTATTATGAAAAAACTTGTTTGTTTAATTTGTTCAGAAAGTATTGGAGTTTTTAAGGAATACAACGTTAAAAGGCATTACAACACTAAACATTCCAATAAATATGACCAGTTTACAGGAGACTTAAGAAAACAGAAAGTGGAAAAACTGATAGAAGCTGTAATCTCCCAGCAAGTATTCTTAATGAAAACAAATAATGAATCTGAATCTGTTACAAAAGTTAGTTATGAAATTTGTAATCTATTAGCAAAAAATCATTGTTATTCTGATGGAATGTTTATAAAGGAATGTATTGAAAAAGCAGTTGAAATTATATGTCCTGATCAGAAGAAGGTCTTTGCTAATATTAGTTTATCTCAATGAACAGTAGTGCGAAGAATTGATGAAATGGCAGATAATGTTGACAAATCATTTAAACAATGAGTAAAAGCCTTTGAATATTTTTCTATTTGTTTGGATGAATCCACCAACATAACAGATACAGTTCAAGTTGCAATTTTTCTTTGAGGCATTGATTCAGAATTAAACATTACTGAAGAATTTTTAGATTTAGTTGGGCTAAAAGGAAATACTACAGGAGAAATTATGTACAAGGCTTTTGAAAAAATCTTACAAAAAATGAACTCTCACTGTTAAAACTGAGTGGAATTACAATTGATGGCACTCAGTCTTTCAGAGGAAAACAACACAGTTTAATTGATATTCTCTTGAATAAATTAGCACAAAATGAAAATTTGAATGATTTATTTATTTGTCATTGTGTTTTGCATGTGAAGAATTTATGTGCTAATAAAATTAATATGGAACATGTTATGGATATAATAGTATCCACAGTGAACTTTCTGAGAGATCGTGCATTGAACCATTGTCAGTTTAAAGAATTTTTATCTGATATTGATGCTGAATATAATGACATTGTTTATTTTACTGACATCAGATGGTTAAACAAACAGTTTTACAAAGATTTTATAATCTCTTATCAGAAATAAAATTATTTATGGAAATTAAAGGAAACCTGTTAAAGAACTTTCAGACTGAGAATGGATGACAGATCTTGCATTTTCTTGTTGATATTACAATGCATTTGTCAGAATTAAATATAAAAATGCAAGGAAAAAATCTAATCATATCTGAATTTATAACATTTATAAGTGTTTATATCCAAACTCAAATTATGGAGCATGCAATTGAGTAACAAAAATTGTCACTTTTTTTCCACTTTATTACAATGCACCAAATCTAAAAATTTTTTTAAATATGCAGGAAAGTCAAAGAACTAGAACAAGAGTTTAAAAATAGATTTGAAATATTTCTCAGCCGAGAAAACGAATGGATAATTACAGCACCTTTTTCAGTATACATGGAAAATGTATCAAATGAACTTCAATTGGAGATAATAGATTTGCAAAATAATTTAGATTTGGAAGATACTTTAAAATAAAAAAATTTGGTAGACTTTTATAAAACTTTTATCAAAGAAAATTATTTTCTTAACTTAAGAAAGCACGCAGCAAAAATTCTATCCTTATTTTGTACAACATACATATGTGAACAGTTTTTTCTGCAATGAATTTAGTGAAAAGTAAAACAAGAAATTGGCTAACAGATTCTTATCTAAAAAGTAATTTAAAACTAGCAATGACAAATATTCAGCCAAATATATCTGATATATTACATTTGCATCAATTCCAGCAGTCACATTAAGTACAGAGTTACAGAGTTAAGAAAGAAATGGCTGGACTCAGAGGTATAGCCATTTAGACAATAAGAGGAAGGAAGAATGTAGCGAGAAGGTAAGTAGATGAAGATTAAAATAAGGGAGATAGGACAGTGGGAAGGGAAGCCCATGAGGTCTTGCATCGCATTTATTAAATTAGATCAGAATACAAATACAAATACAATTACAATACAGAATTAGTAAATGTGATACAATATAGCATATATACGCGACAATAATTACCGGTTTATTAAAAGACAAAAGACATTAAGCAAAAAATATTAAATGAACAGTATAAGTGAAATGAGACTATGTACAAGGCTGGCATTTAGCCAGGAATGCGCGACAATTTTTGTTAACAGCTGAGATATTGGGATATACAAATACATGAAGATGGTAACCATATGCGAACAAGGAAAGCAGATTAATTGAGTTTATTAACTTCGGTGGCAAAGTTTTTGAATGCATTGATGATGTCCTTGTCGCTAAAAAACATACAAAGGTCACACGGCCATAGTTGTCCTTTGTTGTAGACAGCATCCCTGAGTTTCTTTCGTTGGGTTATATAGAGTGGGCAGCGGAAGATTAGGTGCTCGGGGTCCTCTTCTTCGTTGAGGTCACAAGTGCATTTGCCGTCGGTTTTGTTTAGAAACCTCAGCAAGTAAGAATTAAAGTTACCATGCCCCATTAACAGTTGTGTTAGCTGGAAGGTGGTATTGAAATTCCATTTAGGACAGTCCGAAGGAGAAGGGAGGTAGCGGTGGGTGAGCCTGCCTGTATTGCCATTATCCCATCTGGATTTCCAAGTTTTGAGAATTATGTCGTGCAACAGATTGTTGAGATGGGTGATGCTAATTCTATTGTAGGAGATATTAGTTGCTAAAGTTGGTGCTTTGGAGGCAAGAAGGTCCGCTCTCTCATTACCCGCAACCCCAGAGTGCCCTTTGACCCAGTGGAAGTCTATGTTAATGCCTCTGTTCCTGAGGGCACGGATACTATTGATGGTGTCCCTTATGATAGGGAGATTTGTGTTGCACTTGGCTATTTGGTGTATGGCGACTCGACTGTCGCTGAAGATCTGGTAGTTGTGTTGATTCACTGTATTGTGGTTGTTTGTAATCCAGGTAATGGCTTCCAGGATAGCCAGAGACTCGGCTTGATTGATCGTGCAGTGAGGTGCTAATTTCCTGCACCTCTGGTAGAGACACTGGGTTCCCTTATAGACTGTGAATGCACAGCCAAGGCCGAGCTNGCGAGAAGATTTATAAGCGTAAAAATATATTAAAAAGAATAATGAAGTGGAACAGATAAAGGGATTCAGTTCAATAGCCTGATCAACAAGAAGTAGAAACCGGAAAACAATAACAATAATGATAAAAATTTTAATCATTTTTTAAACAACTTTACTTAATTATATACTCATTTGTTTTCTTGATTACTTGTTAAGTAAACATTGTTTAGAAAAATTTAAAAATATAGAAACAACGCTTTACTTTCAGTATCAATTTATTTTTGAAATTAAATTATCTAACATAGATTAGGATTATTTTAACTGATAAAAACTATTATCAATGACTGAATTTTGTAGACTGCCTTAAGCATTATTTTAAAAGTAATGAAAATAAATACTATTTTTTATATATGAAATTTGAGTAGAAGTTAATAAAATCATTTGAAATCTGAAGATAAATAACATTTTGAAGTTGTTTATTGATATACAAGTTATTTAAAGTAATTTGTTATTATTATTTTTTAATATTAATAATGGCCGGTCGAATGGCCGTTGTGGTTAAGACGTTTGTCTATCACTTTGGACAATCCGAGCGAGCAATTCTCCGAGAATTTTTCAGATCTGGTTTGTCCCGGACTTCGTTCCCACCACCCAGGCCCCATTTTGGGCCTGGCTGAACCCACGATGAACTTGTAAGCTCGACAAGGCGGTACTTATTTTAAAAAAAAAAAAAAACTTATAATTTCATTATTAAAATAGTGATATTTCCAAGTCTAATTTCTCGAATTTATTTTGGAAGATCAATATGACAAAAACGAAAGTCTTGGGTATATAAGTTTTATCACAATCTAGCATCCTTAGTTATTAGATTAATCTTATTTTAACGTCAACCTTCAGACCAAGAACATTTATTTTTACGTCAGTCAACGCTTTTGTACGAGATGTATATATATAATACATTGGACTATATTTCAATTCTAGTAGCTTCTATAAGAGTAAAATAAAATAGGTATCCTGAGAATCAATCATAGTAGAAAACAATATTACAGGATTTACATCGTATAAGCGTCGTCGACAGTGACAGATGTTTCTATTGTAAATAACAGAAACAATATGATGAATGAGACAGGATAATATCAAATTGGTTGAACAAAGAAAACTAATTATTAAAACTTTAGCCTCTATAGAATCTTACAGTTTAAGATATTGAGATAGGCCTATCGATGGGTTTGAAATATTTCAATAAGAATTACGTTCTATAATACCTTAGTTAATACTAAAAAATTAGTATTTCTTGGGGGAAAAAACAATAAATTTTTGAATTTTTCATAAATTTTAATGAAATGTTAAAGTTTCTGTATAATTCAGTCATTATAAATTTATATAAAACTAAAAATATCCTTATAATTCAATGCCAATATGCCACAAAATCTTTCAATTTAAAACTTTGTTTAGATTTTTAAAGCAAAAAAGTAATAAGGATTTAACAGGATTTAAGCTTTATTTCAAAAAAATAACAATAAAATAAATTTTTAATTAAAAAAAATAAAGAATTTAAATGTAATATAAACATTAAATTTAACACAGAGGAAGAAATTTTCTTCTACAAAAGAAAAGAAAAAAAAATGTAAAAAATATTTGGAGCAGATTTAATAATTCTACTCTTATGTAATTATAAGTACATTAAATATTACTTCTACTTTAAAAATACTAAAGAAGCTTTGATCGAAAGAACATAGTAAAAGTATCTACTTCGACGAATTTAATTAAAGAAAATGTAAATAAAATATAGTGTGAGCTATTAATATTATATAAGATTATCGTTTATATTCATCAGAGCTTCATTTTATAATGACGTCAGAAATTACGTGCAAAAAATGCCTAATTACAGCTTAATTTCTGTAATTTGTTTATCTGATTTATTATTTATGACACGTAAGGTCTGATGTTAAACTTCAAGAAATCTGAAATAAAAATAAATTAATAGGTAATCATCGAAATCAACAATGATTATCAAATCAGCAAGTATCACTTTTTGTATTAAACATGTCTATTTTCTTACTTAACGTAACATATGATTATAACATAGTAACATATATACACCATAATCGGTTAATACGTGTCTTTCCATTACGTACAGGGCGCACTTTAATTACATGTTAAAAGTACTTTTCTTTCATATTTTCCCCTAATTTTTAGTTACTTTATAAAAATTTAATATTTTAAAAATAATTTATATATAAGGATTGTGTATGAATCTGTATTATTTTAGTATTAAGTAGATAATAATTACAGTTAAACAAATTTGATTTAAAAGAGATCCATAGTTTAACAGCTATAAAGAATATAAATTATTTAAAATTCTTTTAATTTCTAAATCAAATTTTATACTTAAAAGAAATTTAGTTACATGAATCATTCGAATATTGAAAATGTTTTCAAGTATGCGGGTAAAAAATATTCCAAAAAATAAGATTATAAATTAAATCTAAATAAAAGGAGATTAGAAGATCCTGTGGTCTGAGCTCCAAACACAGAAGGGCATCCAAATATATATTTATTTCATTTAAAAAACGTATTATAAAAGTAATATAAATTAAGTATATTATAAATTAAATGATAAAAAAGTGTTTTATATATATTTGTATTCATAATTTTAATGGAATGAGGGGAGAGATCGAGCACACTTATTTTGTAATAAGTAGACTTAATCCGAATTAGATTTTGTAAGTTCTAACGAGAGTTGGAAATTTGAGATTCCTTTACATGGAAGAACTTTAAAAATCAACAAAATATTTTAATAATATTATCATTTTAAAACATAGAATCTGTAGTATTTCGATATATGTATAAGTTAAATTATAGTTTTATTTTGTAACTAGCAGAGATATTTTTCTGTAGAAGTATTTCAATTTTAGACGTTGTTTCAATAGCGATGCTATTTTGTTTTATTTTACACTTTTCGTATTGATTGCAGTTGATTTCATTCTCTTCGCTAATGATAACTATTACACATTTTGTTTTTCAAAAATTTTCAATTTCTTTGTTTAAATTCTATAGACCACTTTTTCTGATGTATCATTAGTTCAATTATAGTAATTTCTAGCAAGTACTTTCATTTTATGTTCTTTAAATTTTTTTATAAAATAAAAATTTTAATAAATATTACTGTGAACCTAAAATGTGTTTGATTGTTAATGTAATGTAATTTAAATAACGTTATAAATTTTTCAATTCAATTTATGAAAATTATAAAAATTTTATTTTTAACGAACAATGAACGAATGCTTTCTGTTTTTCGTTTAAATCCATTTTAAAAAATTCTTCTTTAGAAATAAAAGAATAGTTTTTAACTGGTAGTGATCGTGTTTCAATGGAATATATAAAGATATACGTCTATGATTGATATGATAGATGTGAAAATGAAGACTTTTTGTTTAGCTTTTATGCAATACAATTACTGAAAGAGAATTAGTATTATTAAATTTCAGATTTTCTCATACAATGCTAGGAGTAAATAATAATTTCTGAAATTATTACTTACTCCTTTTAACAAAAAATAAGTGAAATAATGTCGTGCACGATTAGAGAGTATACATTAAAATGAAATAAATAATTTCTATAGAAAATGATATAAAAAGATAAATAACATGTCATTTTACTTTTATAAACTGAAGTTCACAGAATTTCTTTATAGTTGAGACATCTATTTCTGTGAATATATAGCCTAACACTGTCATCAGATCTAGTCACAAAATACAAGTAATTACTATTTATGATTATTTAAAGAAAAATCTAATTTTCTATAAAACATATTCGGATACATTATAAATCTATGTTTATCAGTCTAACTTCAATCTGAAGCAAACGTGAACTATACTTATCTAAATTCATATTGGACTACCATATGATATGATATAAAATGAATTAATTTAACAGGAATGACAACAGTAACATGGGGCCACTTGTAAGTCTACAGAATAAAGAAAATCTTTCACGTATATTAAAAAAAGCTCAACCTTATCTTCATAAATGTATAATTACTGCCAATTCTTTAAGAAATCAAGTTTTTGAGGAATTTGATAATGCAGAACAGGTTAAAGGTATTCAGGTGTGTTAAATTTTAATTTTTTTTCTAATAGAAAAATTATTGAATATGTAATTGAACCATTTTGAACAAATTTAACAACAAATTATTACTAAATGTTAAAAAATTATGAATAAATTATAATTTTCTTGAAATTTGCTTTAAATAACATGAAAAAATATGTATAATTTAGGTAAATTATTTGTTTTTAGAGATTTTGTTCAGTTGATTCAATTTTAATGTTTAAAATGTTTGTTTGAATAATTAAAGTGAAGTATTCATGTGTACTTTTTAAAAATTTGACATATTTGGAAGATATTATTAAACAAACAAAGCACATTAGTGATTTCTGATGTATTTGTTTGTAGAGGAAAAATAAAATATCTGTCATATATATATTATGGCAACTGATTTTTTTCTTTTGCAAAACTAAATATCCAAGCTTACAACAATGAAAAGCATTGTAATCATTAAGAATTTAAAATTTTCTATTCTGTTATTTTTCTAAATATTTAAAATTTTTTATGTAAAAATTGAATTCTTTCAGTGGAAACGTTTTCCTGCATTAAATAAATTGCTAAAGGGACATCGACCGGGTGAACTAACTATATTTACTGGACCGACTGGATCGGGCAAAACAACTTTTATTAGTGAATATTCTCTTGATTTGTGTATGCAAGGAGTAAGATATTAATTCTTATTGAGATTATTGTAACATGATGGAATATATTTATATTTAATGAAATAGTATTATAGGTTTGTACACTTTGGGGAAGTTTTGAGATTAATAATAAACGACTTTTGAAAATGATGATGACACAATTTGCCCAGTAAGTAATAAAAATAAATTCTTTATTTATTGTAATTTATTTTTATATTTAATTTTTAGTATTTATCTGGTATGACAAAGAAGATACAGTAAGTCAAACTACCTTAACTCAAACCTGTCTACAGGTCATTGACACAGTATATAGGGTTTTCAATACAATATGGGGTACATTCGTAAAGTCAAATGAGTTAAGCGAGAATGATGTCATTGTTATTCTTTCTTTCATTATACATTTCGACTGATTCATTTATAACAAAATGACTGTTCCTAAAATTGAAAATATGAATTTGCTAGTGCAGTCTTATCTGAAATATTTTTATTAGATTGATTCAGGTGGACAGTTATTTTGATCATTTCTCCTCTTAATCCACAAATCCACAATTAAATACTCAAGTAGATTTAAAAACATCAATATCACTGGGTGCCATTTTCTTTATAAAGTAAACTAATTCTTTCCTTTGTAAATTTTGTTAGAGTTTCATTTGAAACATCATCACCATTGAGCATGCGCACTGAATGGAATTTGTACTTTATGGCTGACCCATTCTTATCTAAAGATCAATACTTAGAGAATTTCAATTTAATTAAATACTACAGAAAATTTTGAAAGAGACTGTTGATCCTGAATAGAACTTCAACTCTTGCTGAGTCAATAGCCTGGATAAGTGCCCAAAAAATAATCTGGAAATTTAGACTTAAGTTTTGCAAGCAATTTGGGTTACATAGATATATGTGATTCCTGAAACTTAGGGAGACCATTCATACATGTGTATTCTCACCAATATAACTATTCAACAAGATATCCTATGTTATTGTTGGACTACATGCATTGTATGTTTTATGCCATCATATCGTTTTCATTACAGCTCTGCAGGTGCTTAGTTTAGTATATTTTATTAAACTGAAGTAATATAATTTTAAAGAAACAAGATATTATTAATAGAAATTGATTTAAATTTGTTTAATTTTGAATGATCATATTATAAAAGACAATGTAATAAAATAATTCATTTAAGAATAATATTTATATACTTGTAGAATTCCATTGAAAAAGTTTCCAGAAAAATACGATTACTGGGCTGATCAATTTGAACAACTTCCATTGTATTTCATGACTTTTCATGGTCAGGAACTGTTAAATAATGTAATTGAGGTCAGTTAAATTTTAAAATTCTAATTATCTAAATGGAATAAAGTTTTGAAAATATATTTTAAAATTATCATCTGTTTTACAGGCTATGACTCATGCAGTTAAGCTTTACAAAACTGAGCATATTATAATTGATAATGTACAATTTATGCTTGGCACTGGAAATATGAATTCATCGATGGATAGATTTTTTCGTCAGGATATAATGGTATCAGAATTTAGGGAGTTTGCCACTAAACACAACTGTCACATCACCCTTATCATGCATCCAAGAAAGGTATTGTATTACTACTACTGTATTTACAATTAATCAAAATTTTTATCATTTCTCTACCGTGCAGCAGTAATTAATGATAAAAAGCTTTTCTTTTCCTCATTTTGGATCAACCTAGATGTATTGGATTCTGTTTTTATCATTTAGCTGTCCCCATTTTAGCTGGATGAAAACAGTGGGCTTAAAAAAAGAACCCTCTTAGTGCCTGCAAGGTGGAAACAGTAATAAAGTTGTCAAAATTACATAAATTTTGTTGGGCTGCAATTTGAAAAAATTGTAGATCTACAAATTTCCACTGTCGTCCATCTGTTTGTCTGTCTTTCCTTACTCTCAAGAACAGAGTTAGATATATGGAAAACATAGGGACAGGGGCCTCAATTAACTACATACGAACTTCCAATGCAAATCAGAAGGCATGTTATTTCAATTTAAAAATTTTCCCCAAAAGATGTTAGATAGGTGACCAGCATGACTCTATTGTTAAAGGAAAAGTTCCATACAATATGGAACTTTTCCTATGATGTTATATATTTAAATAAAATATATTGAGATGCCATGCAACAATCACTATCAAAGAATAAGGAATAAAAGTCCTACATGATAACAATATGTTAATAATTGTTAAAATAAAATTTAAGTTAATTTTTGTGAAGTGATTACATTTAATATTTATTAAAAAAATTATTTTTAAGGAACTTGAAGAGCTAAATACTCATTCTATATATGGAGGAGCAAAAGCTAGTCAGGAAGCAGATAATGTTATGATTTTACAAGATAAAAGAACAACTACAATTCGTGGAAGGAAATATTTACAGGTATATTCTTACAAATGAAATTTTTTTTTTAACAAATTAAGAACTTTTAAGCATTTAAAATAAAATGTAAATTTTTAATATTCAAATTTAAAAAAAATGGACCAAAAGTTATTAAATTTAACTTTTTAAAGCATTGTTATGTTTATTCTATGTTAAATCCCTAAATTAAACATTTGCTATATTGGCATAGAACAGAGACACTCCAAATCAATAGTAAACCTTATTGTTGCATTTTTTGCTAATGGGAGAATATTTGATGTAAATACTTGTAACCAAGAGAAATGAGTAGGGTATAAACTAATTATTCAACTTTCACTCATTACTATTTATCAAGATATTGCTCAATAAATATTCTTTTCCATCTTATCAATGTAAAAAAGTTCTTTTTGTAGAAAAAAAATGGACTATTGTTTGCATTGCTTTACAATAAAACATTCTGCTGCTGTGAGAGATTTGGGCTTGAATCTGATCTGATCCTTATAACTTATGGTTAATTTGGATTCAAGAACTCCTCACTTCTCATTGAGGCTAATTCAGATCTGGCTAGCCATAATGATGAAAATGGATTATAAAGTAAATAAATCAAATCAAAAGGAGTCTAAGAATATGAAAAAGTATTTTTCTGCTGTATATACCAGCAGCCTTACATGATCTGATAATGTATAAGTTGTCAGCTTTCCAAACACTGATTGAAAGGCATACACCCATAACACAAGAGCCAAAGATAATAAAGCATAATGAGCAAGAATCTTCCTAGACTTGGATACAGAGTGGTAAGACTGTTGTACCTCTTAATCAGCAACTATTCTCTAGAATAGTCCTCTGTTTGTCTTACAAGGATGGTTTTTCTATTCAAAGAAAATCGAGTGCGGAGGGACTTACAGTTTGAATGTTAATTTAGAGCGGAATCTGATGATCACATAATCACCCTTTTCCTTTCGTCAGGATTCCCGACACCAGTTAATCAGTTTTTTTTAAATGCGGATTAACGCGTGTTATCCTTAAACTCGGGATTCGGAGGAGCTAAGGAAACTTGAATGGAAATGAATGTCTAATAAGAACCAAACCATTTTATAAAACAAATCAAAATATTTAATAAATCAAATAATAAAATATACAAGGAATGAATATAATCTAAATCTAACTTAAACTATCTTATTTCTAACCTAACGCGTGAGAGAGTTTACATCAATCTATCAGAGCTTATATTACCTTCACCGTATCTTTCGTATCTGCTTCTGTGTGAGGATCTTCATCCTTCTTTAAGTATTTCTCTTCTTCTATTTTCTATGGGAAGTTCTTTTAAATCTACTTTCCTTTCAACAATCTTGGCTTATGCTATATCTTTAGTTTAATGTTTTCGTATGATGACTTCTTAGGATGCACAGTCTATGTCATATATCAAATTCCTACGTATGGCAATACCTTCTTCAGCGGACTGCATATGTCGGACTTCTTGCATGGCAGTACCTCGTTTCGATGGACAGCCTTGAATGGCGGGAAAATATCCCTAAATATATTTCGTAACGTGTGCAAAAAGCTCGACTCATCATTGAGTTAGCCTGGGAAAGGAAATCAACTTCCTTTCAAAAATCTGATGTTTCCTTCGTTTTTAGATAAAATCTTGTTGAAGTTTAAAATATTATTTTCTATTAATTTAATTCTTTTCTCCAATTTATTATTTTGATTAAAATGACCCTCCCTTGAACGTTCAGATCTCACAATATATTTCTAATTATCCTGGCTTGGTTCCACAACATGTCTGTATCCCCTACACTTATGAAGCAATCTAGCATTGTTATTCTTACTGTACATCAAATCTGCACAAAGTGCCTATTTTTGCAACCCACATAAGATATACTACATAAACTCCAGTTTTTGAATCCTGGAGGTTTCCCATGAATCTTACTAAATAGTTTGAGAATAGTCCAATAATAGTGTCTAAGGAAGTAAATGGATACAAGGCTTAACACATTACACATTTATTTAACATATATATTTGTATGTACAGAACAGAGCCAAAAGAGAGGGGTGCCATTGGTTTCACAGCTTATATATCAGGCAGTCAAGCCCTCGGGTGCTGCGCTTGATGCACCCTTTACAAGTTGCAGTCAGACATGACATGACACATGTTCAATTATAGGAATCAATTATAGTCTTTTTCTTCATCTGGCATTGCAGATGCTCATAGAGAAAAAACTACTGGTTCTAGAAAGCTCAGATTTTACACTTAAGCCTTTCTTGTGATAAGTGAGGTGCTCACGAAACTTCTGGGCCGATAGGTCAAAGTTCATGGGGATTTCTCATAGAGCTATTTTAGTTTATGGCTTAATTTTATGGTTATAAAGATAAAATTGCATGGAAAGAAATGAATTTTATTCAAAATGTTAGTCAATAACAAAAGCTCAAATTTATGTGAATTAAAACTTTTTATAATAATTTTTCTAAACGGTGTATCGAAAGCATTGGTTAGCAACATGTTCTGTCTGTGCTTGGTGACCACTGTGGCAGTCACAGATAATTTATTGTTTTGATATTGTCTTGATGTAATAATACAATTATTAAACAAAAAACATCTGAGATGTAAAAAAATTGTGCCAAGTAAAAACTTAGGACAATTTAGATAGTCAAAAATATTTTAGGGGTTTTTCTTTCATAAAGATTAGTTTGATGCTTTGAAGCAAAATGTAGAAAAGAATAATACAGGTAAAAATCTTGTGGGTACCAAGCTAATCTTTACAAAGAAAAACTCCTAAGAAAAATTTTGACTGTCTAGATTGTCATAAATTTTTACTTGGCACAATTTTTTTACGTCTCAGATGTTTTTGTTTGGATATCATATTATCCAAGTGCATAGAGACAGCAGAAAGAATAATAATAATCAAATAAAAGTTAAAGGGGATTATACTTAAATGCAAAAGATGCAGAAACCATTCCTATAGCATTAAGTAAGAGTTACAGGGCATGGAAGTAGTAAGAACTTCCATGCCCTGTAACTCTTACTTAATGCTAAATAGCCTAGTGTTTTTAGTTAAAACTAACAAGTAAGAGGACAATGTAGATAGTCACAGGATCTGATGCTATGGCAGTTTTATTTTTTTGTTTAATTCATATTTACGTTGATGATGAATGTACGTTTAAGAGTTGACTGTTTTGGAATGTTCTTAATTTTGATTTTTATAGTATTCAAATGATTCCATTCTAAAAAGTTGAATCCCAAGGAAGATCTACGGATTAGTAAAAAAGTTAAAGTATGTTTTTATTTTTTGCTTTCTGGCATGTATGGTGTGTGAATATATGGTAGCTGAAAAAAAGTTTGTTATGTCTTCACTTTGTTAGTTTATATCAATATAATGGAAATTTGTCTCATCAAGCATTTTACAAAGTACATATAAACTAACAAATATTCTGTTGTAACTTTTATTAAGTTTGTTTAATCCAGTAAAGAATGAAAATGTCTTAAATATGTATTATTTAAGGTTACTATTGTTTATATTTAAGGATATATAACTTAAGGTATTAAAAATTTTTGTTATTAAAATATATAGAATGTTGGTGTACAGTGAAAGATTTTTTGCAGCAAAAATATAAATTTATAGCAATTTTCATTTTTGTTATTGACTATTTTTGTTTTCAGATAACGAAGAATCGTTTCGATGGTGATCTCGGAATAATGCCTCTTGATTTTGACAAAGACACTCTAAGTTTTGTTGCAAAGAAGAAGAAAAAATCAACATCATCGAATGCAGAAAATCAAGACAATCATGACGATAATTCAACCGATCTTGGAACGTAAAAAGTTTTTGTAGTTGCTGTAATGATTTTTAACGGAGGATTTTTTAAAAAGTTGTTATATTTTTTTCTGCGGTTTAAAAAATGTGAAATTTCATATTGAATAATGTATATTAAACTCGAAATATAGGCGATTTTATTTCAAATTTTTGTTGTTTATCTTTCCTTCATTAAATATATTTGAAAAATCTTATGCGCCCTATATATTTACTATATATTAACTTATAAAATGGATCGTTTTCCGTATTTCCTTATATGCTACTATTGGAGTTTTTCATCCCTGAAATTTTAAGTTATGGTGGAATTACCTCCAGTAGTGTCGGACTTAAATTAATGACAATTTACTCATTATTAGCATTTCCAATTTTTTTTATAAAACCCGTCCCTATTCTCAAAAATTACGCTTTTTGTCATTTTATAATAATTAAAAANAATTCTATTGTAGGAGATATTAGTTGCTAAAGTTGGTGCTTTGGAGGCAAGAAGGTCCGCTCTCTCATTACCCGCAATCCCTGAGTGCCCTTTGACCCAGTGGAAGTCTATGTTAATGCCTCTGTTCCTGAGGGCACGGATACTATTGACGGTGTCCCTTATGATAGGGAGATTAGTGTTGCACTTGGCTATTTGGTGTATGGCGACTCGACTGTCGCTGAAGATCTGGTAGTTGTGTTGATTCACTGTATTGTGGTTGTTTGTAATCCATGTATTAGCTTCCAGGATAGCCAGAGACTCGGCTTGATTGATCGTGCAGTGAGGTGCTAATTTCCTGCACCTCTGGTAGAGACACTGGGTTCCCTTATAGACTGTGAATGCACAGCCAATGCCGAGCTCGGATTTTGATCCGTCGGTGAAAATGCTGATTGAGTGATTATCTATTGGATCGTGTATTGAATTTTGAATGCTGGTGAAGCTTGGGTGGATGTACTGCAGGTCCTTGTGTTTGTCAAGGCCGTAGGTGGTGACGTGCATCGCAATTTGGTTAATTTCATTGTTGTAAGTCTCTTTGCAAGTAACAGTGCTGAAGGTCTCAAGATTTATCTCCCCTTTAGCTAACTTGTGCAAATTATATCTTATATTTGCTTCTCTGATCTTAAGGTCAATAGGGAGAGTGTTGTTGAGGACAAGAAGGGCCTCTGTAGGGGCTGTCTTGTAGGCTTTGGCGGTGTTTATGGCCGACAGCCTTTGGATTGAAAGAAACTTACGTTTGATGTGGACCCTCGTAGCCGATGAGCCCCAGATCTCTGCCCCGTACGTAATAATGGGCTCAACAACCGCGGTGTAGAGAATCCTGCTCGCCGAGGGACCATAGCCCCATTTATTTCTGCTTATCGTTTTGAGCGCTTGGGCTACTTTGGTAGCTTTTTCGTAGATGTGATGTACGTGGTCGGTCCAGTTTAGCCGATGATCGAGGATAATCCCTAGGTATCACATTAAGTACAGTATATCTTACCTATATTAATTTATGATTATATGAATAAATATTTGTGATTTACTTATTTTTTTTCTTTTTTCTTATGTGCAGACCACATCAGTTTGAAAGTTTAAATGTGGTCCTTACATAGAAAAAGGTTGCCCATCCCTGCTCTAATGGCAGGGTCTCAAACTATAACAATTATCCAACTATAACTTTTAAGAATATGCTAATATTCTTAAAAGTAGGATGTCCAATTGTTATTATCCTAATAATTATAATATAAGAAAAATAGTTTTCAAGTTTTCCTGCAAAAATTATAATTTTGTGACATTTGTTCTTAGTGAACCAAACACTAGATTTAAAAAATTAATATGATAGAACCCTTGAGGTAATGTGGACTGATGCTGTTTTAGATAAATAAAAACTGGATAAAATGGGCAGCCACAGCTATTTCAGATCTAAAAGATATGAAAGATTTGCATAATTAATATCATTTTTAAAGTTTTTTTTTGTTCTTTTAAGTATTTCAGTATGAATGGTTTGTTTCACATTGAAGCTAAATGATAAAAGATAACAGAAACAAATTATTTTGTGATACATGTTGTAGTTTTAGAGTTTTTGTTTTATAATTGTTCCTTTCTTCTTTGTGCAATGTTTCTCATCACTTCAGCATTATTTTTCATGGGCAGTCTGTTCCTCATTATAGCTGAACTCACAATGGGTATAGGATAAAAGTTCTCTTAGTGTCCACAGGAAAGAAAGAGATTTAAAAAAAAAAAATCACCTCAGTATCAGTCACTCTCTTGGTATGATCAAGATTAAAAGTGTTACAGCATTTATATCCTCAGTACATTTATGTGAAGCTTTCATAAGTTAGAAGAATAGTAGTGTATTCACTTAAAGATTTGCCTTGGATAATGCAGAACCTCAGTTAATTGGGGTTTTACTGTATTTTCAGTTTCGATAATTGGTCATTTTAGGTTCAGAAATAATAGTTCTAAATCAAAATCATTAAAATCCAGAATGTGTAATGTTCAAACAAGCATTCACTAAAATTTAGTAAAGGCAGTCAAAAATATCAGTTTTTAAATAAATCTTCTGGCTTTAAAGCTGTATTTTTTTAATATTATGTTTTAACTTCTTTTTTTCATTTATATTTCATATGGATTTTTAAAAAATCTATTAATAAATATATAAAATTACTTGTCCTGACTGACTGAGTGATTGATTCATCACTGCCCAGAGCAAACCGCTGAACCTAAAGACATGAAATTTTGTACACAGTTAGGGTATGTCACGAAAACACACACTAAGAAGGGATTTTTGGAAATTCCTCCTGCGGGGGGAGAGGGAGAGGATTAAGGCTTAACCTGAAGAACGGCTTCTACTGTACTATTTTAGATGCGATTTTTTGTTTTCAACTATGTTTAGTTTTCATTGAGTACTTAGGTTTATTAAATTGATAACATTTCAGACATTGTTATAAATATTTCTATATATTTCAATTTTTTAACCAAATGTTCAAATCGTTTTAAATTTGAATTTGTTATTGCATATTGATTAGATTATAGAACGATTATAAACATTCCAGAAAATTGATTAAATTGAAAATAGTTCATTTGATTCTCAGCAATTCTCATTATTCTCAGTGGTAGGTGTTATATAACAATTATTATGGTTGTTGAAATACTGAATATAAATGGGGTTTGCTTGCAAAATCTGTGCGGGCGAAGTCGCAGGTATAAAATATATAATACAGTAGATCCCCCTATAAGACGGTAGATACGTTCCGTTCTTTATAAATCAATTTTGTAGGAATCATAGTTTACGGACTACGGCTGTTTGAAAGGTTTTCTTTCATAAAATTAATCGATTCTAGACTAATTCGACTCAACATTTCCAAAATACGTATATTTTTTTGAAAATAATCCGTATAAACTACGTTATAAACAAAAAATTGTAGG
>NW_019384490.1:436265-528611 GCF_000671375.1 Centruroides sculpturatus
ATTATATATGAATAAAAATTCATACCTCACCATTCGGTTAAAATAAAGTATTAAACTTGGTAATGAGTTTTGGACCACCCTGTGATTCAATTTGAAAAAGTCATATCCACTTATTATTTTTAAGTTTGCGTGACAATCAGTGGGGTGGATAAAACTATTGAACACGAATAGCGAATCCAGAAATCTCTAGAGGAGGTTCAAGAAGAAAAGAATATGCCTGATTTTTTTTTTCACTGAAGTATCCGGTTTTACTCGGGAAAAAGCTTCCAGATGAGATATGCAACTGCTCTCTGCGCACTCCCTAAATCCTTTCTTGATAAATACTGGTAATTGGTTGCGGGTTGGGCTTTTCCAACATATTGGCCAAGTAAAGTTTTCCGGGTTTCCCACTCGTGTCTAACACCTAAATAGGGATCAGTTTCCATGAAATGTCCTCCTGGGAAGCACTTACACCCTTTTGCAGATTGCCCAAGTACTTGTTGCCTTATTCCATCAAATTTAATTTATTTTAGAGGCTAAAATTGCAGCAGTCTTAACCAAAAATATTGAGAATGTTACATAAGAGATTATATGTTATGATGTTTATTTAGCATTATTTTTTGTCTTAAATATTTAACTTTGAATATTCGCAGATTTACAGCGATTTTATTCATATCGGAAGATTCTCGTCTAGCAATTTGGTTTTAGGATATAAACTAAAGGTAAATAATTTACTAATTTAGCTATCTTGGCTTAAAATATTTGAAACAATTTCTATTTTTTAAGATTTTAACTTTTATGAAGAGATTTGGAAAACTGCGAATGGGAATATCCGTTGGAGGATTCTTTTTCATCAAGGAAGATATTCCTATCAAAGTGAGTTCTGTTTCTTTTTTGCACTTTATCATTAATTATTAATAAAAATATACATTACAAGAAGTAATATACAGAAGAACACAAAAGAATAAAAGTTTTTATTTGAACATTCACCTTTCTTAGCTAAAAACTGTTATTAGTAAATTTAGATTAATTGCAAAACATCATTAATAGAACGGCAGGATCAAGTGTAAGTGTTTTGAAGAGGGCATCATCTCAACTATCTCTAACAAATCTCTTTATTGCCCAGTGTTATTTGTTATGGCTTTTTCCTCTTTCCGTACTGTAAACATTAAAAAGGGCCTTTTTTTAATCGCACCTGTCATGGGTTCAGCCACACCCAAACAATGAAGACGGCCGGAAGGCGAAGGACGAGACCTTGGATATGTCGGGTCTCGCTATGCTGCTGCTTTTACGGTTGATATTATAACACATTATAGTTTTTATTATTTAAAATAATGGGAAGCATGCTCCCGATTTAAACTTTTCGCGCAGAATTTCCAGAAATGGATTACTGACGTTAATTCGGGATGCATGTATAGTATATGTTTATATAAATACATATATACTGTGCTAAGATGTTTATTAGCTGAACTCCATCCCAGTGACGTATCGTGGGTGTCAGCAGCCCGGGGCGGAGGAAAATTTTGGCCCCCCTTATTTAGGTATTTCAATTTAAAAGACCAAAATTCAGTTTTGTCACAGAACAAGCAATGAAAAATTCGGAGGTAGGGCAGCGACTTGTTTAAAATAGTTCTATTAGATATATTAGTGGTGTATATGAACGCGAATGAATCATACAAGCAAAAAAATAAATAAATAAATAAAAGGTCAACAGGTTTCGCAGGATTTCCTCGGATGAAAAAATTACTAGTTCACCCGGACCGATTCCCGGACTGTCCGGACGATAGCACTATCGTAGGCGCGATGCAAGTATAGATTAGGATGTTTCAAATTTTTACAAGATATTATTATTGTTTATTGTGAAATTTTGCCGCCCCCACTACGGTAGGCCACTGCTCCATCCAGATTTCTTGGCGGATTTGAACTGAGTCGATAGACATGGGTGGGTCTGCAGATGTACAGTACAATATACAGTACTTTTTCTTTTTAGATCCGACGATCCTTATCAGAGATATCCAGTTCCAAAGATCTGAAATTTTCCTATCATTTTATGCAGTGGAGTCGATAAGAAACTTCTACAATTCAATTTCATGTCCACTAAATGTTAACCATTAGGACTTAGCAAGATCGCAGGTCCTATTTGATTTACCATATTAAATGTAATACAAAGAAATTTTGTAATCCATTTTCGTAGTTGGCATTGAAAGCATGATTATATTTTGTGTAGTCCCGAATACAAATAAGACATTAAATTTCAATTTTTTCCAAAAATATCTCTAATTAATGATATATTTTATTTTAAAAATCATTTTATCATTTATTTCTTTAATCAATAAAAATAAATTTCGAAATACTTTTATATATCATTTCAGGTGATCCGGTCTCTCTACACAGTTTTCTCTTCCCTGCTTGAATTGAGAAATCTAAATAAAGAAAATAAATGTGTACCAAAAATAGAATACATGTCACATAACACTACAGAGAGTTTCTTTAAATAATTGTTTTGATTTAAAAAAAAATCAGAAAATATTTCAGTAATATAATTTTGATAGTTTGCATTAATAAATTAGCAGATTGAGTTACTAAAATGCCTTCTTTCTGAGATCATTAGATGCTATATAACAGGGTGAGGCTGAACATTCATTAAAAAGTTTGGAATTACTTAATATAAAATGGGAGAATTTCGATCACTTACGAGGAGAAGCGAAGGAATAATTCATTCATTACAAGTGTAAAAGCTACACTAAGTGTAGCTTTTGCATTTAGCCTACTTGTTTACAAGTTTGCTAATTATTATATAATTATCAAATTTACCTTAAATCATAATAAATGCCGAATATGCGCACTTTTTTGCAAAAAAAACCCCAGCAACGAGTTGCTTAACTTTCCCGGCAACGTTTAAAACTGTGCGTGTTGCGATACCTGTTATGATATTTTAATTATTAAAAACTTTTTATATTTTTAATTATTATAAAATGACAAAAAGCGTAATTTTTGAGAATAGGGACGGGTTTTATAAAAAAAATTGGAAATGCTAATAATGAGTAAATTGTCATTAATTTAAGTCCGACACTACTGGAGGTAATTCCACCATAACTTAAAATTTCAGGGATGAAAAACTCCAATAGTAGCATATAAGGAAATACGGAAAACGATCCATTTTATAAGTTAATATATAGTAAATATATAGGGCGCATAAGATTTTTCAAATATATTTAATGAAGGAAAGATAAACAACAAAAATTTGAAATAAAATCGCCTATATTTCGAGTTTAATATACATTATTCAATATGAAATTTCACATTTTTTAAACCGCAGAAAAAAATATAACAACTTTTTAAAAAATCCTCCGTTAAAAATCATTACAGCAACTACAAAAACTTTTTACGTTCCAAGATCGGTTGAATTATCGTCATGATTGTCTTGATTTTCTGCATTCGATGATGTTGATTTTTTCTTCTTCTTTGCAACAAAACTTAGAGTGTCTTTGTCAAAATCAAGAGGCATTATTCCGAGATCACCATCGAAACGATTCTTCGTTATCTGAAAACAAAAATAGTCAATAACAAAAATGAAAATTGCTATAAATTTATATTTTTGCTGCAAAAAATCTTTCACTGTACACCAACATTCTATATATTTTAATAACAAAAATTTTTAATACCTTAAGTTATATATCCTTAAATATAAACAATAGTAACCTTAAATAATACATATTTAAGACATTTTCATTCTTTACTGGATTAAACAAACTTAATAAAAGTTACAACAGAATATTTGTTAGTTTATATGTACTTTGTAAAATGCTTGATGAGACAAATTTCCATTATATTGATATAAACTAACAAAGTGAAGACATAACAAACTTTTTTTCAGCTACCATATATTCACACACCATACATGCCAGAAAGCAAAAAATAAAAACATACTTTAACTTTTTTACTAATCCGTAGATCTTCCTTGGGATTCAACTTTTTAGAATGGAATCATTTGAATACTATAAAAATCAAAATTAAGAACATTCCAAAACAGTCAACTCTTAAACGTACATTCATCATCAACGTAAATATGAATTAAACAAAAAAATAAAACTGCCATAGCATCAGATCCTGTGACTATCTACATTGTCCTCTTACTTGTTAGTTTTAACTAAAAACACTAGGCTATTTAGCATTAAGTAAGAGTTACAGGGCATGGAAGTAGTAAGAACTTCCATGCCCTGTAACTCTTACTTAATGCTAAATAGCCTAGTGTTTTTAGTTAAAACTAACAAGTAAGAGGACAATGTAGATAGTCACAGGATCTGATGCTATGGCAGTTTTATTTTTTTGTTTAATTCATATTTACGTTGATGATGAATGTACGTTTAAGAGTTGACTGTTTTGGAATGTTCTTAATTTTGATTTTTATAGTATTCAAATGATTCCATTCTAAAAAGTTGAATCCCAAGGAAGATCTACGGATTAGTAAAAAAGTTAAAGTATGTTTTTATTTTTTGCTTTCTGGCATGTATGGTGTGTGAATATATGGTAGCTGAAAAAAAGTTTGTTATGTCTTCACTTTGTTAGTTTATATCAATATAATGGAAATTTGTCTCATCAAGCATTTTACAAAGTACATATAAACTAACAAATATTCTGTTGTAACTTTTATTAAGTTTGTTTAATCCAGTAAAGAATGAAAATGTCTTAAATATGTATTATTTAAGGTTACTATTGTTTATATTTAAGGATATATAACTTAAGGTATTAAAAATTTTTGTTATTAAAATATATAGAATGTTGGTGTACAGTGAAAGATTTTTTGCAGCAAAAATATAAATTTATAGCAATTTTCATTTTTGTTATTGACTATTTTTGTTTTCAGATAACGAAGAATCGTTTCGATGGTGATCTCGGAATAATGCCTCTTGATTTTGACAAAGACACTCTAAGTTTTGTTGCAAAGAAGAAGAAAAAATCAACATCATCGAATGCAGAAAATCAAGACAATCATGACGATAATTCAACCGATCTTGGAACGTAAAAAGTTTTTGTAGTTGCTGTAATGATTTTTAACGGAGGATTTTTTAAAAAGTTGTTATATTTTTTTCTGCGGTTTAAAAAATGTGAAATTTCATATTGAATAATGTATATTAAACTCGAAATATAGGCGATTTTATTTCAAATTTTTGTTGTTTATCTTTCCTTCATTAAATATATTTGAAAAATCTTATGCGCCCTATATATTTACTATATATTAACTTATAAAATGGATCGTTTTCCGTATTTCCTTATATGCTACTATTGGAGTTTTTCATCCCTGAAATTTTAAGTTATGGTGGAATTACCTCCAGTAGTGTCGGACTTAAATTAATGACAATTTACTCATTATTAGCATTTCCAATTTTTTTTATAAAACCCGTCCCTATTCTCAAAAATTACGCTTTTTGTCATTTTATAATAATTAAAAATATAAAAAGTTTTTAATAATTAAAATATCATAACAGGTATCGCAACACGCACAGTTTTAAACGTTGCCGGGAAAGTTAAGCAACTCGTTGCTGGGGTTTTTTTTGCAAAAAAGTGCGCATATTCGGCATTTATTATGATTTAAGGTAAATTTGATAATTATATAATAATTAGCAAACTTGTAAACAAGTAGGCTAAATGCAAAAGCTACACCTAGTGTAGCTTTTACACTTGTAATGAATGAATTATTCCTTCGCTTCTCCTCGTAAGTGATCGAAATTCTCCCATTTTATATTAAGTAATTCCAAACTTTTTAATGAATGTTCAGCCTCACCCTGTTATATAGCATCTAATGATCTCAGAAAGAAGGCATTTTAGTAACTCAATCTGCTAATTTATTAATGCAAACTATCAAAATTATATTACTGAAATATTTTCTGATTTTTTTTTAAATCAAAACAATTATTTAAAGAAACTCTCTGTAGTGTTATGTGACATGTATTCTATTTTTGGCACACATTTATTTTCTTTATTTAGATTTCTCAATTCAAGCAGGGAAGAGAAAACTGTGTAGAGAGACCGGATCACCTGAAATGATATATAAAAGTATTTCGAAATTTATTTTTATTGATTAAAGAAATAAATGATAAAATGATTTTTAAAATAAAATATATCATTAATTAGAGATATTTTTGGAAAAAATTGAAATTTAATGTCTTATTTGTATTCGGGACTACACAAAATATAATCATGCTTTCAATGCCGACTACGAAAATGGATTACAAAATTTCTTTGTATTACATTTAATATGGTAAATCAAATAGGACCTGCGATCTTGCTAAGTCCTAATGGTTAACATTTAGTGGACATGAAATTGAATTGTAGAAGTTTCTTATCGACTCCACTGCATAAAATGATAGGAAAATTTCAGATCTTTGGAACTGGATATCTCTGAAAAGGATCGTCGGATCTAAAAAGAAAAAGTACTGTATATTGTACTGTACATCTGCAGACCCACCCATGTCTATCGACTCAGTTCAAATCCGCCAAGAAATCTGGATGGAGCAGTGGCCTACCGTAGTGGGGGCGGCAAAATTTCACAATAAACAATAATAATATCTTGTAAAAATTTGAAACATCCTAATCTATACTTGCATCGCGCCTACGATAGTGCTATCGTCCGGACAGTCCGGGAATCGGTCCGGGTGAACTAGTAATTTTTTCATCCGAGGAAATCCTGCGAAACCTGTTGACCTTTTATTTATTTATTTATTTTTTTGCTTGTATGATTCATTCGCGTTCATATACACCACTAATATATCTAATAGAACTATTTTAAACAAGTCGCTGCCCTACCTCCGAATTTTTCATTGCTTGTTCTGTGACAAAACTGAATTTTGGTCTTTTAAATTGAAATACCTAAATAAGGGGGGCCAAAATTTTCCTCCGCCCCGGGCTGCTGACACCCACGATACGTCACTGGGATGGAGTTCAGCTAATAAACATCTTAGCACAGTATATATGTATTTATATAAACATATACTATACAGGCATCCCGAATTAACGTCAGTAATCCATTTCTGGAAATTCTGCGCGAAAAGTTTAAATCGGGAGCATGCTTCCCATTATTTTAAATAATAAAAACTATAATGTGTTATAATATCAACCGTAAAAGCAGCAGCATAGCGAGACCCGACATATCCAAGGTCTCGTCCTTCGCCTTCCGGCCGTCTTCATTGTTTGGGTGTGGCTGAACCCATGACAGGTGCGATTAAAAAAAGGCCCTTTTTAATGTTTACAGTACGGAAAGAGGAAAAAGCCATAACAAATAACACTGGGCAATAAAGAGATTTGTTAGAGATAGTTGAGATGATGCCCTCTTCAAAACACTTACACTTGATCCTGCCGTTCTATTAATGATGTTTTGCAATTAATCTAAATTTACTAATAACAGTTTTTAGCTAAGAAAGGTGAATGTTCAAATAAAAACTTTTATTCTTTTGTGTTCTTCTGTATATTACTTCTTGTAATGTATATTTTTATTAATAATTAATGATAAAGTGCAAAAAAGAAACAGAACTCACTTTGATAGGAATATCTTCCTTGATGAAAAAGAATCCTCCAACGGATATTCCCATTCGCAGTTTTCCAAATCTCTTCATAAAAGTTAAAATCTTAAAAAATAGAAATTGTTTCAAATATTTTAAGCCAAGATAGCTAAATTAGTAAATTATTTACCTTTAGTTTATATCCTAAAACCAAATTGCTAGACGAGAATCTTCCGATATGAATAAAATCGCTGTAAATCTGCGAATATTCAAAGTTAAATATTTAAGACAAAAAATAATGCTAAATAAACATCATAACATAGAATCTCTTATGTAACATTCTCAATATTTTTGGTTAAGACTGCTGCAATTTTAGCCTCTAAAATAAATTAAATTTGATGGAATAAGGCAACAAGTACTTGGGCAATCTGCAAAAGGGTGTAAGTGCTTCCCAGGAGGACATTTCATGGAAACTGATCCCTATTTAGGTGTTAGACACGAGTGGGAAACCCGGAAAACTTTACTTGGCCAATATGTTGGAAAAGCCCAACCCGCAACCAATTACCAGTATTTATCAAGAAAGGATTTAGGGAGTGCGCAGAGAGCAGTTGCATATCTCATCTGGAAGCTTTTTCCCGAGTAAAACCGGATACTTCAGTGAAAAAAAAAATCAGGCATATTCTTTTCTTCTTGAACCTCCTCTAGAGATTTCTGGATTCGCTATTCGTGTTCAATAGTTTTATCCACCCCACTGATTGTCACGCAAACTTAAAAATAATAAGTGGATATGACTTTTTCAAATTGAATCACAGGGTGGTCCAAAACTCATTACCAAGTTTAATACTTTATTTTAACCGAATGGTGAGGTATGAATTTTTATTCATATATAATTCAAATTAGTACTCGAAGCAGTTTATATTAAAATGTGCTCAATGTGTTTGCCCTTAACTTCAACGATCTTTGCACCGTGAAAAATATAGAATAGAGTTGCATACACGAAGAACGGTCTGCGTATTCTTCATAGCTGAATACTTGGGACTTTCTTCATGGATATACAATATTTTGAGGATAGAGTATATTAAATCAATTTGAAGAATTTGTAAGTGTGAATTATCTATCTGTTTTATTCGAATAATAGCCTTGACTACTATTTTAAAATGCATATTTTCTACTATTCGAGGGTGGTTATCATTGGAGACGGATCATACGGGAAGACACGAATATTCGATACTCGAAAGTTTTAGAGATTAGAGATCTAGAATATTTCGTTGGTAAAAATAAATTCGAATACTACGAATACCTTCAATATCGCTTCATACGCGCAGTTACAGTGGCGGATCCAGAAGTATCCAAAGAAGAGGGTTAACCCAAAAATTAAAAATATTTCAAAGCATATTTTTTTAAAATAAACGGTAGGCAAACTTCACTAATTCTTGTTCAAAATTCTCAAATATTCTAATAATCTTATTATAAAAATAAAAAGAAATACAAAAATACTGATTTACTAATTGACTTACCGAAGATGTTATTGTAGAAAGCATGAAAGATCCAATAATACAAATTATAGAAAATCCGATGAAAGCAATGAGAAAAAGTAATTTTGCGTGAAAATGTCTCTTACTGAATATTAACAAATATAGAAACAAGCAAGTAATGTGAATTAGAAGAAAATACACCACAGAGAATAAATCGCTCCATAAATGATTAACTTGACAAAATTTTTGCCATAATTCCGTATGCCTATGCATCACGTTCTCTATTTCCATTCTCAAATTTCTTGTATTTCTATGGACTAAATTTAACTTTTTCTGTAAGTATCTCAATCTATTTAATATTATCATATCGATAAAAATTATGATAGAAACTAGATAAAGCATTTGTCCTATGGCATATATATAAAATAATAGGAAACTTGTACTGCATATGACAGAATTGTAAGAAGGTTTCACAACCTTTGCAATTTCCGGACAATAGAATATATCTACAAAAACTCCTGCAATTATAGTTGCGATAATATATAATACGATAAAAAATAAAAGAATTAATTGTAATTTTCGAAAGGTTTTCTCTTCTCCTTCATAATCATTGCTATTTTCCCACCTGAATTTCTTCCTCTTCAAGTAACTAAATATGAAAGCAATCAAAGCGGTAGATAAAACATCAAATGCTCGCTGTGACATTTCCTTTTCCCCTAAAACAGAAGGCCAACCTTTGCACATAATCTTAATGTTTGCAAAATTTGCTAATCTGTTTATGGTCATGATCCAGAAGAAGGATTCTATCAAACTGACATACAGAGGATACCAAAAATTCTGCTTTGGACCATGGCAACGACATGGTATTAATGGTTCGAGTCCCATGACTCTTCCTGCCGAAATTATGGGACTAAGTGAACAATGAATGTTGAATTGTTCAGATTTATCATCGTCGTCCTCTAGGTCTGTCCGTTTTCTTTTCGTCACATTCATGATTTTATGAAATACTCGTTAAAAATGAGTTGTTAAATTTACAAGAAACGATAGAATGATATTTTTATCTTTCTAAGTGGTTTCTTGCAGCGAAGTTTGTAAAATTATGACAATAAAGCCAAAATTATCTCCATTTTAACTTGGAATTTACCGAAGAATTAATATCATGCAGGTGAATTAAAATATATACTCAATATTGAAGTATTGATTGTTATTTGTTACCATATGAAGTCCTTGACTGTTCAAATGACAGTGTGTTATACAATGCTAATATAAAATTTCCAATATTGCCGATACACAATACATATACACATACATTTATACAACATATTGATATTGTAGTCATAATTTAGATTTTTAGAGCTTTGTGCCATCAACAAAAGTTATATAAACATCACAGTAAACTTTCAAGGGTAATTCTAATATTTGCTAAATTGATTATTGAATTTATATGCAATAAAGATAATAAGAAATTCATTAGCTTATAAAAATCTTATCGGATATAAAATTTTATTTTATTTGTATACAGAGTTATATATAATTTATGTATGAAATTCATTGCAAATGAAATGTATTTGTATTACCAATAGCCTACATGCATTCTATGATGCACTATTAATCTAATTAATTGTTACAATTATTAAATTATTAAATTAAATTGTAAATAAATAAATACTCGTTATATTCCTGAACATAATATTGAAAACTTTTAGCAAACTAGCAAAGTTATGATTTTAAAGCCCCCTGCAAAGAACCATTCGAATAAGACACATTTCCCTGCCAAGATTCGTGAAATGTCCTATGATTAAGAGAAAAGTGTATAAATGCTACGTTTTATTGTGACATGGTTACAATGCCGGGCTGCAATTTTTAATCATATTTTTAATTTACTTCATTTAAAATATATGCTCAGTTATTGATAGTAATGTAGTGGCTTGCCCCTGTATATCATATTTTTCCATTATTAATGGAATAGTGTCGGTCATCTATTAAACTGGAAGTGTATTAAGGCTATAGAGTATTAAACTATCTATTTCTATTAAACTGGAAGTGTATATAAGACTATTAAGGATATTGATCGAAGATTTCTTAGGGAGATGCAATATTTACTTGTTTTCCAACACCGGAGTATTATTTTCGGCTTGGACGATTCTACTTTACAATGTCAGAAATCAACTAAAATCAAAGCGAGCAATTATTTAAGTCGAGACCACATATGAAAACTTTAGGAGCAGGAGGCCTCGATTAACTGTACACAAACTTCCTATCTGGACTGAAAGTCATTATTTTAATTCAAAAATTTTCTCCAGAACGGAATTAGATACATGACCCTATTGTTAACAGGAAAAGTATGATGAAAAGGATCAAGACATTACTAATTTGAGGTTTTTTTTAAAATACTCTTTCCGCCCTGTGGGCACTGAGAGGGCCTCTTATAGCAAGCCCATTATGGTACGGCCAGGTCCACAATGTGGTGACCCCTGGTCCCCCAGAGCGGTAGGCTGCTCCCTTGGCAGCTCGGCCATCCAGCCTTTACTAATTTAAGGTGGAAAGCGTATATTTTAATTAAACTAGCAGATGAGCCCGGCGTTGCACATGCAAAAAATAAACAACAAACATTAAGATTATCAGATTCTTTTGTACTTCTAACCCTTATACTATATTATAGTATTTGATTTATATAACTATGAATATTATCTTATGTAAGGGTTTAAAACACAAAGTGCCTAATGTCACGCATTTTAAAAATTTTTTAAATTTTGTACAATAGAGGAATAAAAAGTTTTGAAAAAAGGAACAAAAATTTAAACTCGTCACTTTTGAAAACCACTTAAATCATATTTTGTGTAAGTCGGTAACCTTGTATTTTGGATTTTCCAATTCCAATGCCATCATACCACTGGTCAGATAGAAATTCGGGAGCGTTGAGGAAGGGGTTGAAGTAATTCGAGCAAAAGTAGTTGTTGGCCTCGTACTGTAAGAGATGATGGTCAACCACTATCAATTAATACTTATCTACTATTAATATTTGAAAAGCGATCCGTGTTAGACAGGTTGTAATGGCTCTGCACGTGATCGAGTTGCTAACCTTGATGTCCGAAAGACTTCATATGACTTGTTTAAATAAAAAAAATCATGTAAAACTGTGGGAATAATTGCTTTTATGTTATACCTAATAAACAAACACAACTTATCTCACTGAGAATTATTTATTAACTGTAACGAACGTTTCAAACTTTAACCAACTTTTTTTTATCTATTTTATTATTTTGTTATTTTAAATTATATAGGGGAGACCGGGGCAACTTCGGCATGCGGGGCAAGTTTGTCAAGCGCTTTTTTTTAAAAACAAATTAAAAGGAGAATTTGGTTATAGGTTAGGCAGTTGAGTTTTATTGGTGGCTTGTTGAGTGTAGTGTTTTTATTGTTCTCCAACAAGCGTAGTTGAATTATCAAGCAAATTTTCATTTTCGTTGAATTCCATATAATATTTTTTTTCCATTTATATTGAATTGGCAGGTTTTGTTATAATTCCATGATAACGAAAGTTACTTTTCCTGTTAGAAGGATGTAACTTCAACTTATTCACGTGGCCAGATCGTGGCTTGGCATTCTGTTCTCAGGGTTGTACTTAATGTTTCGAAATCATGACTAGCGGGGTAAGATCGGCAACATAAAGCCACATTAGAAGCAAAGGATAAAAATCAAACAGATGATAAATGAAAACATGTTTGCATTTGTTATTCATGTATATATGTCTTTGAACTTGCATTTCGTTGTAATAATATTAAATGGGTGTTGGATTTGTATTTCTTTGTTTTAATAGTGAATTCCAACTTATACATTGTTAATAACATAATTTTATATACGTGCCTATCTTGCCCCATTACTGTTGCCCCTATACCAGGGGCAACTTTAATAAAAATAATTAAAATAATTACAACTTTACAAAAAGAGAGAAGTTGCCGATCTTGCCCCTATACCCGGGGCAACTTCGTCAATTTCTCTCTTCTTGTAAAGTTGTAATTATTTTAATTATTTTTATTTCCAAACTGATTTTAACCAGTTCTATAGTAAGGTAACATTCCAATAGACAATATGCAAAGCTTTTTTTTCAGTTTACAACAGTATTTATTACACAAAATTTAAGTAAAGCTTAACATTCCGATCTTGCCCCGGTATCCCCTATGTATTACTGTAATTTATTTTTTGGTTCAAAAAGCTCAATATTCCAAAGAGTTTTGTATTTTAAATGTGTTCTTAACTGTTCTATACAAAAAATAAGTTATCAATATTCCTCGAATGTAGATAAAAATTAATTGATTTACACAAATTCAATCGATATTTTGGGGTGGAATGTACGACATTATCTAAGTTAGTGGTATATAAATCTATGTATATATATCCGAAAATGAGCAAATGGAATGTTTGAATCGAATGTAAATCAGCAATTACATTTTCTTAAAATTCTTACGCTACGTGTAAATCGCAAGAAAATATTCTAAAATTCAGTTAAACTATGCGGTACGTTTAGAAAATTACTGGACTCGGACTAAGTGCCTACGTTGTCACGTTCGAACGGATTTGTGTATCTATCTAAGCAACATGGGTTGCCCGCATTAGACCCGATCGGTGCACGTCTAGTATTGCAGATTACATGTGGCTTAGCTTTGAGTCAACATCGCTGGCCCATCATCTCGAGCGGGAATTCGATCCATAGTCTGAGTCGCTGTTTGGAAGTGGCCACAGATGTTGACGGTTCGTTCTGTGCCTCTAACTTCGCAAAGTGCTCGTCTTCATTGAGATCTGAAGGACTTCTTACTGTTAAGGAATGATTATGTACTGTACATAAAATACGCTCAAAGAAAATATTAACCGTTAACGTACATGTATTCACGTAAAACACAGGGCAGTGTAAAACACAGCCACACCCCACTTTTTTTTATTTCTAAACGGTACTTTCTGAATTCTAATAAGCACCTCCAATAACCGAGTGGATAAAACCACCGAACTCTTTGTAGTTAGTTAGTTGTGGGTTCGGACATGACAAACGGGTTGGAGTTTTTCGGGTTTTCTTCATTTTAGTAATCGTTGACCATTCTCTCTTCAGGGAGAAGATCAACCACTACTTTTCGTCGAATTACTTCGACCTCCTTCCGTAACAGTCTCCTTTCCATAGGACCAGCGATATAGTGGCATTTGAATAGGAAAATTGTATAATACAAGGTTTACAGGCGAGCATATTTTATGCTCGCCTGTAACCTTGTTTAAATATATGATCCGTTTCTCGCGAAATTTGATTGTTTGGCAGATTACCATTTGATATCCGGCTATGAAAGGAACAGTTTAAGAAAAAAATATATCTTAAATTTTTAAAAATCTATTTTCCATTGTTATCTACTTGACCATAGAATTTGTGCCATTTCTTACCATCCGAGTATCGCAATAAACATGACAATGATGCTAAAATAACCAAACTTTTTATATAGTTTTCGTTTTAATGCTTGTTATATCATAGTGTTTGATTTATATTACTACAAAGATTATCTTATGTGAGTGATCTTTATTCGTCTACTGTACGCAATTTAAAAATTTTTAAAAATGTGTTATATTGGTCACTCGGTGCGATAAACTTTGTAAATATAAATGAAATATAATATAATACTGTACTGTAATATAATATAATAAAAGGATTAGAAGTACGAAATAATCTAATAATCTTAACATTTTTTTGTTATTTTTTGACGGGCAACTCTGGGCTCATATGCTAGTTTATACATATACAGTAGAGCCTCGATTATCCGACCCCCTATCAACCGACCCCTCGGTTAACCGACTGTCCTAGTCGGCAAATTTCAAATGTCCGCTATTGATGTGGCGCTACAATATTTGGCTAAGTCTTGGCTACTTTAATATTATTTTTACGTGTTTTAGCTGGCAACATTGGATCGACCATGAAAGGGAGCCAGTATTTAAACGAAACTTAACTTTCTAATTTTTAACGATACAATAGCGATGATTATTATTTTAAAAAATTTTTGTTAGGCTTAACATCGATGAAAATTCAACGTAAAGTAGGTTAATAGCGATATACTAATATACTAATTACATGGGATATAATAATATACTACACTAATAATAGATTTTTTCATATTTTTCGGTTATCCGCCCTTTCAATTATCCGACCAACCCCAGTCCCCAATTAGGTCGGATAATCGAGGCTCTACTGTAGATGAAATAAATTAAAAACAGGATTAAAAATTGAGCGTCATTTGATGGTGTAACAATAATTTTGCCGATTTTCCTGCTTTTATTCCATTTATGCAGCATTCATTACTAAAACTTTTAATATATATTAAAAGTGTTTAATTAAAATTCCCTAACCTTATTGATTAATTAGAGTACTGTACAGTATTAAAGTGATGCGTGAGCTGCTGTCATAAAGGAAATTCCGTGTCTATATTATACTATATTCTATAATATACAAAAAAAAAAAAAGAAAAAAACTGTATATAGAATGAAATTGTTTTATAGTGTAAGCTATAAATTTAGAATTAGCTGCATATATATTAAATTTCTGAATAATCTCCGACTAATTACGATGATGGCTTGGTAGACTACATCCATTTTCTTTATTTTTGCGTATAATTTATTAGTCTACTATTGATTATTATCCTTATCTTGCTTATAATATAAATTATAAGCCGTAATTAATGGAAACTCTCTTACGTAATGCATCTTCATTAGATTATATAATATTAGTTTGTTTGTCTTCTATTAATTATACAATCCTGGGCTAACATGCTTCAGAAAGCATCAATTTCTGCTTCACTTTCAGATAATATTGAGTGGGCTTGATTCATTTGTATGATATCCATTTTTCAATAAATTACGTTCAAGTTAAAATGAAAAGCATTTTGATTTTGTTATGATAATTTTACAAACTTCGTTGCAAGGAATCACTTAGAAAGATAAAAATATCATTCTATCGTTTCTTGTAAATTTAACAACTCATTTTTAACGAGTATTTCATAAAATCATGAATGTGACGAAAAGAAAATGGACAGACCTAGCGGACGATGATGATAAATCTGAACAATTCAACATTCATTGTTCACTTAGTCCCATAATTTCGGCAGGAAGAGTCATGGGACTCGAACCATTAATACCATGTCGTTGCCATGGTCCAAAGCAGAATTTTTGGTATCCTCTGTATGTCAGTTTGATAGAATCCTTCTTCTGGATCATGACCATAAACAGATTAGCAAATTTTGCAAACATTAAGATTATGTGCAAAGGTTGGCCTTCTGTTTTAGGGGAAAAGGAAATGTCACAGCGAGCATTTGATGTTTTATCTACCGCTTTGATTGCTTTCATATTTAGTTACTTGAAGAGGAAGAAATTCAGGTGGGAAAATAGCAATGATTATGAAGGAGAAGAGAAAACCTTTCGAAAATTACAATTAATTCTTTTATTTTTTATCGTATTATATATTATCGCAACTATAATTGCAGGAATTTTTGTAGATATATTCTATTGTCCGGAAATTGCAAAGGTTGTGAAACCTTCTTACAATTCTGTCATATGCAGTACAAGTTTCCTATTATTTTATATATATGCCATAGGACAAATGCTTTATCTAGTTTCTATCGTAATTTTTATCGATATGATAATATTAAATAGATTGAGATACTTACAGAAAAAATTAAATTTAGTCCATAGAAATGCAAGAAATTTGAGAATGGAAATAGAGAACGTGATGCATAGGCATACGGAATTATGGCAAAAATTTTGTCAAGTTAATCATTTATGGAGCGATTTATTCTCTGTGGTGTATTTTCTTCTAATTCACATCACTTGCTTGTTTCTATATTTGTTAATATTCAGTAAGAGACATTTTCACGCAAAATTACTTTTTCTCATTGCTTTCATCGGATTTTCTATAATTTGTATTATTGGATCTTTCATGTTTTCTACAATAACATCTTCGGTAAGTAAATAAATAAACTGCTACATTTTTAATTAAATAAAAATAGATTTAATTTGTAAAAAAAAAAGTCGGTGAAATTCGCATAAAATTTGTATTTCAATAAGTCTACCGGAAAACGTCACTCGGCAGATTTTTCATGCATAGCGTTGTTTTATTCCATCAATCCTAATCTCCTAATAATGGGATTACATGATAATATAGTTAGAAGCATCTAACTGTATTATCTTGTAATAATTTCTGACGGGAAAGAAACTTGTAATATTTTCTAATATTGAAAAAGTATAGAAGAATTTAGTAATATATAATCAAAAACAAGGGTAAAGAATACAGCTGTTCGAGGGATCGTAGTGGAATGGACCAGAATTGAAATTTAAAACATTGAATTTAAGGAATAAGCTGTGGCGTGATTATGGTGGATGATGTGGATATTGGATTTTCCTGAAATTTTAGGTATAAAATTTAAACTAAAAAAAGCTGCTGAAAGAACCTAGAAAACTTTAATTCCTAGTATATTGGAATTGTAATGACTTTGTTGTTTATTTTTTTTAAAAAAAAAAGGTATTTTATGGTAAGCTTAATTTTTCTTCCTTCTGATTATATTTTTAGATCATCCTCCAGACCATCCCTAGAAAAAATCTTACTTACGCCATTGGCTATAATATCTAATTTTTACTCAATATATTTAAGCATTACTCTATAACTATACTGACATAATTAAAGAAAGAAACAGATTATATCTTTAGCTTACAACAGAAAAACTATAAGAATATATATTGCAGACACCGTTTTATTTTCCCGAGCAGTTTTGTTAAGTTTAAGATTAGTTTTTTATTTTATAAATTTTGCTGATATTTATTTTATAAATAAAATTAATTAATTTTAATTTTATAATATTCAAATTTTTCTTTCTTTTTCTTAAACATTTAATGATATTCGCAGATTTACAGCGATTTTATTCACATCGGAAGAATCTCCTCTAGCAATTTATGCCTTGGATGTAAACTTAAGGTAATAAATAACATATTAATTTATCGATTAATAAATATCGATATAAAATATGAAAATATTTTTTAAAAATCTTTTCTTTTCGTTAAGATTTTAACTTTTATGAAGCGATTTGGAAAATTGCGAATGGGAATATCCGTCGGAGGATTTTTCTTCATCAAAGAAGATATTCCTATCAAAGTAAGTTCTGTTCATTATCGCATATTATAAATATTTACCTTTAATATTCTAACCACACTGAGTACTAGTAGTTGGTCGTTTATTAAAAGTTCTCAGGGGAGATAGATACCCCTTGGTATATTGTCCAAGTGTTGCATCTCATCAATCTAATCCACTCGTTTAATTCGAAACACGCGTTAATTTTTAAAAATGAATATCTATTAATAAAATCTTAACTTCGCAAATGTGTGAAAATGACAGTCGGATGTCCAAGGCAATTAAGACGTTAACCTATCGTTCTGGCGGACCCGGAATTAAATACGGGCGAGCAACTTCCCAAGAATTTTTTATAAGTGGTATATCCCGTATATATNACAGTATTCGTACAAACACGCTAAAAAAAACTCGTATAATTCGGTAAAACATCATCGCCGACTCGTGTCGCGACAGGATCGCTCGAATGCAGACCAATAGCGGATATTGTACGAACCGTCGAGTTTAAACGAGCGGCGGACCTACTAAAAACCATTTATTATTTAACGTCATAAAAATTATATTTATATTAATGATGACTCCAAAGTTCAGCGAATTTTTCGCAAAAAAAAAAATAATTTATAGGGAAGCACGCGAGCGCCATTCGATGACAAGCTCCACGACGAAAACAAGCGTAAGCAATGGCGTCGTCGAACGGTGCACACTCGGTAAGTAATTCTACAATTTTTTGTTTATAGAATAGTTTATATGGATTATTTCCAAAAAAATTATACGTGTTTTGGAAATGTTGAGTCAAGTTAGTCTATAATCGATTATTTTTATGGAAGAAAACCTTTCAAACAGCCGTAGTCCGTAAACTGCATACGTGCCGGGCTGTGATTGGCTCAAGTATTTAAGGACTCGTACAACATGAATTTCATAAAAAAACGGAACGTATCTACCGTGTTATGGGGGGTCGACTGTAAATACAGATTTTTCTAACTTTTTTTTTTGAAAATGTAATCAAATAGTGCCAAGTTTTTACTATAATTTTATCATTAATTTCTTTAACACCTGAAAATAAATCTCGAAATAATTTTGTATCATTCTAGGTGATCCGGTCTCTTTATTCGGCTTTCTCTTCGTTACTCGAATTGAGAAAGTTAACTGAAGGAAAGAAATGTATACCAAAGATAGAAAATACGTCACGTAATATTACAGATTTAAATATTTTCTGATCCAAACAAATGTTCATCGACAGAATTCTGATTTTTTGTATTAATAACACAGTGCAATCTCGGTAATCCAGCCGTTCACTAGTTAGAACGTCCAGGCATGTTCAGTAATCCGGAACTAGTCGATTCGGATATTATCGGCGCTATTGCCAAATCTCAGATAAGCTTCCCACTAGTTCAAATTTCAGTTCCCACTAAATTTGAACTTTTTCAATCTCGAGGTTAGGCATGATATTAAAGATCGCAAAGTTCATCTTAGGCTGTGAGCTTCATCTAACACAATATTGTATAAATATAAAAATCAGTCGCTGAAATTTCCTGCCAAAAACGTATACCACCCACTACATTTAGTGGAAATCCATTAATTTGGCAGGAAAATGACGTCATTTTGCTGCACACTAGATGTTACACGCAAAAACTTAAATTCAGCTTAAGAATAAGTGAACTTGTCGAACTAAATTTGTACGATCGCTGAAGATTCGAACATCAACCATGCTAAAACTTCGAGTCGAAAGACTTTTTGAATTGTTATAATACAGATAAGCAGAGCTGCCCAGAGGGTAACAGGATCTGGGCAACATACATATTGAAGCCCTACAGCAAATTAAATTATCGTATTAAAGTAAAAGGAAGAAAAACATTGTATAGGGGTTCCCATTTCCTCGGAGCCTAGAGCAATTTGCCCCTTTTGCTCTTCCCCTCTGGGAGTTCCCACATGTAATAAATGATATCAGAAGACGTGATGACGCAAATTGTTTAAAGAAATTTATTAAAATTTTATAAAATGTCAGATAAAGAGCAAGCCTATCGTTAAAATGCTACCCCTTCCAACATTTAAACGTTGTTTTTCTTTTCACTGTTAGTTATTTCTACATGTAATTGTAAGTGAAACAGAATACGAAATAGCATCACAACCTCCTAAACCTCGTGTTACACGTTAAGAATTCCATCCGAACGTCAAACTTTTTATAGGACATATCGATATGTTACTAATTTTCTTCTGCTGTTAGTACAGTATATTTTATATTAATTTTAGCTTGTGTCTATTTTACCTATATAAAGCGATAGAGTCAACACATTTAATGTTGTGTGATTTTCAAGAAAGTGACAAAACATCTCTTCACAAAACCTGCACGAAAATTCTTGTGAAATTTCTGTCGGGTGTACTTAGTCCGTGGAAAACATTATCTTTAGATCTTCGATAAGATTTTCACACGTTAAGCCACAAAGCCACGTCAAGGCGACACCCATTTTGTGGTAGTTTTTTGTTTTCCAGAAACTGACCCCGATTGCTCGACAGAATAACAATCGGGGAATAAAACTGGATATTCTTTGCTATTCCATTAATTCGATAACCTAAAATCGATGAAAAAACACCCAACTTTTAAGTCAAATATTTCTATTAAAAAGCATTTTGAATCCAGATTTGTCAATTCGAAATAAAAATAGCAACGAATAAAATAATTAAAACTATATTGTAGTCTATATTAAAATATATAATTGAAAATATATACTAGAAAATTATTATTATTTTGTAGCACACAGAACTTGCTAGTGCACAAGTTCAAAGGTGATGCACGAGCTGACTTACTGTACAGTACTGTATATAAAAAGATGGCTGGCCAGCATCGACGAGGGTCGCCGTGCCTCATTGGCATTGGCGGCCGCTGGCGAAGGCGGCTGTGCCTTTTATGGTGGCTTATTCGACGTGATAAGCCCTTACAGTTATAGCTATAAATAATATATTAACAGTTTAATTTATTACTAAATTTAAAGCTGTAAGCGTATTTAGTTTAAAAGTAATCCCCCTGATGAGTAAGGCACTTGTCCCACTGTGATACCAGACGTTCGATTGCTTGCTCACAGAACTCAGTGGGTTGATATCTGCACCATTCTCGAATTGCGTCTTCTACTTCAGGGTCCGATTGAAACTTACGCCCTTTCAGGTGCCTCTTAAGCTGATCGAAAACGTGGAATTCGCACAGAGACAAGTCAAGACTGTTTGCAGGATACTGGAGTGTTTTCTACTTGAATTTCAGAAGGAATTCCTGCACGATGCGCGCGATGTGATGAAGTACGACGACCCTTGCGAAAGCAGATCAGGCAGCTTGGACTTGACGAAAGTTCGCAGAGAATTTAAAGTTTCCACGTACCGACCAGCATTTATGATGGTTCCACTGCGGTAAACTCCATCGGCTCAGTTGTTGACGCATACATGCTTGAAAGTTGGACAGAGCATCTGCTTGACATGTTAAACGAACGCAGCTTGTTTGTAGGTTCACGTAACAGCAGCGTCACATGACACTGCAGCGTGATCCTGCAGTGTTTTCACTACAATTCAAATAGACACATTCCGCGCTTTGATATATCCATTGGTCGTGTTTCATTTGAATGACCCTCGTATAATATAATATATGATCATATTATAATCATACATAAAATATTGATATTAAATTCTAATTAATTCCAATTTTTATTTCTAATTCTAATTTAATTAGTAATTATTTGATAGTAATACTTTATATTTAAATATTTACATTTACTTAATATGTATATTCCTATATACATATCACATACATACGAATAAATAATTAAAAGTCCATTGTTCCTTGTTTGAATGTTCTGTTTCTTACACTAAAACACCGTCTTTTTCTCTTCTGCAATTTCGCGGTTCTTTTTTACGTTATTTTTTCTAAAGTGGCGTCTTTATTCGAACAAAGAACAATGGAATTTGAATTGTTTATTCGTTAAAAATTATTGAAAAAGCTCGTTGTTGCATAATTGCTGTCATGAATGACGTTCGAACAATGATGTCACGTTACTTATAAAATTTGATATAATTTTCTGTTTATAAAATTTAGTTCAATATAAAAGAATTCTTAAGATTCACTTTCATAATGTTTTATTAACTAAATCACTTGCTGTACAAACTTAAAAGTTAAAAAATTTTAAGTTTTAGTAATGGAGTAGCTTGTAAAATCTATTAGAACGTTTACGATAAATAAATGCAATATTCGTTTTAATAAAAGTAACAAGACTATTTGGTGTCTTAATGTATTTTCATTAATATATTTACCAAATTGGTGGCGTACAGTACAGTACGTGTCCGTCACTGATCGGTTCATCTTTTTCGGTGATGACAGAACATGTTGATTTTTAATATATGTATATAGCGAGATATAGATCAATTAAATATAGTAATATCAAACTACTTATCAATACAGTATATCGACATATACACTAATATATTTTGCAAAACCAATACAAGACCATGATAAAATCGCTTTTATTTATTTGATTTTCTTTATGTTTAGTTCACTAAAGAGTCTTTTAATAAACATTACGTTAAAGTTAACACTAAATTGAAAAGAAATTTATTTTCCACGTTATTTTAAATTTTTATGTAAGAACCCTGTAAACACTAATAGTGCACCTTTCGCATACCCATTCTTGGCCCATATTGGAATGGATTAAGAATTATAATGGCTCGCACTTCTGCTTCAATGACTTAAAAGAAATACTCTTCTGATCTTTTCAAACACTATCATCTTGCTCGGTGACATATTTTCCCCGTCGGGAAACTTTGAAAGTAAAAGTTAATTCGAATCCATTTTTACATGTTTTCAATAAGAAATCTACCAAATTTGATGGCAATCTGGTCATTCCATATGGTTTCATAAAGCATTCAATCGGCACGTTTAATTCTGGATACTCTGTACAGTATATATTCGTATTTGTTATTGGTGTAATACACACCGGTTATTTTACTGTATGAGTAATATAGTGAAGGGAAAGCACGATGAAATTGACAGGTAATCTTGAGGTGCAGAGCTACCAGCATGTTGTACCATTCATGCAAATTTTGCGTTTGTTGCGTATGACCTTCAAGCTGTAGCAATTTCATCTTTGTTTATTTTTTCTGTTTTTGTTTATGATATTTTAAACATTTACATCAGAAGATCCAAAAAATGTTTGGAAAATGTTTAATTTAAAAATATTTAAGGAGTTCTTGGGTGAACAAAGGTCAACCAACTGTCTCAAATGTCAAAGGGCCGATAGTACAGAAAAAGGATGATCTGCGTTTGTTTGAATTCATCACGATGGAGCTACTTCTAATCAACATTACTGTCATGAAAAAACTGTACTTTGAACAATTTGAATCGCTTAAACATCGAGATCAAAGAACTTCGTCCAAAAATTGGCAGAGTGTGATACCGCCACGACAGCGCGCCAGCATATGAAGCAAAGATAATCTTTGAAAAGATGACTAGTCTGGGCTGGGAGGTTCTGTCTCATTTACCTTATATCCCAGACGTTGAGCCAATTAACTACTGTACTATCTGTTTTGCATCCTGCAGAACCATCCTGCAGAAGGCTTTGGATAGGTCCGAACCCTCACTGAAATTTTCGTTAAAATATTTTTTTTAAAGAAAAAAAAACTAGAAATAACTTTTTTGTATAAAAACGCGACGCGAACTTTTAAACAATAGAAGAATGTAACTCAATCGACCATCCCCGGTTGGGAATCGAATTAAACTTCGATTTTGACCTCTCCCGCCAGCTAAGTTGAGATCTCATTACACATAGTAACGAGTAGTCAACCACTTAAAAAGCGAGAACGAGGTAAAGCGACCAATCGAAATGGGCGATCGAGGACGGAAATTAATAAAACCTCGGGAATTCAAGGACGCGACGGCTTTTTCTCCCGAAAGTTCCAAGTGTCGGACCAGTTGTTGTGTTTGTGTTTCTCATGCTCATCTTCGTCTCCATCTCACGACCTCGGATCGACATCTTTTCATCACCGGAAGTCAACCGCATCGTACCGAAGTCGTCGAGACGTCGAGGGAACTGTCATTCGCGGGCCAAGGACATTCCTTCATTTGGGACTATCTTGGAATAGAGAGGAAAACTCAGAGGCCTCTACGAAACAAACTCTACGATTTCTTGCAACCGCAGAGTCTGTCTCAGTGCCGATCGCCCACATACGACCCTTCGCGACCCCGCGACCTTCTTGTCATTTACACCCCGTCGGCAACTTTACAGTATTGCCAATATACAGTTCAACGACAATACCGGATTTTCTTCAAAGAAAAAACACAATCATTCTGTGCTCAAGAGACTGAAAGTTTGAGCAAAGGTGGTTAGATGTGATTGATATTGATGGCGATTATTTACAAGATTGAACTGTAATCGTTGGTGAGTTAATTGCCAATAAAGTTTTTTCTTCAAAATGTCTAAATTTCACTTTTATAATTTCGACTTTTTCTATAAGTTTACAGTTAGAACTTACTGCGATAGAAGCCGAGATAATTTTACTTCCTCTGTTTTGGTGTTTTTTTTTTTTTAAACTCATTCCGCCTTGTGGGCACTAAGAGGGCCTCTTTTAGGAAGCCCATTATGGGTTCGGCCAGACCCACAATGAGGCGGCCAGATGGTGAGGAACGGGGCCCGACATATCTGGACCGACCACCCCCGAAAATTCCCGGGGATTTTTCGACCCGTCCGGATTCGTTCCCGTCTCCCCCAGAGCGGTAGGCTGCCACCTTGATCGCTCGGCCATCCAGCGGACTTTTTTTTTTTGGTGATAGAAGAAATTCACTTATCACTAATGAATAGTCCATGCTCGATAAAAGCGGGTATCGTAACACGAATCTAACACTTCTTTCCGGGCTTTCTTTCTTTCTTTCTTTCTTCTCCTCTCGGATTTATATGGAGATTATAGCCTTAGTTTTTTCCAGGCTGTTACCCCGGATCGCTTTTTAAGAGACATCCTGTATAACGCCGTGCATTCAATCTAAGCCGCCCACCAGTGGCCAAGCGATCTTCGTTCCCTGAACACTGGTAGTTCGGTCGTGGGTTCGCGCCTCGCTCGGATGGGCTGGCCACGTTTAGTTTTCTGGGCTTTCTCCACGTCTGTAACGCCTAAATAGAAGCCAGTTTCCCTTAAAAAGACCTCCCAGAAGGCATCCCCCCTAGGCAGATCGCCCAAGTGTTGCGTTGCCATAACTTAAGGCAAACATCAATCTATCCTCGCGTTTCTTTATGCAGCGCTCGAGAAGCGCTTTACAGCGAACACTAATTGGCCAACACTGCTCGTGAAGTCATTTCGCTACACTCTCGCTGCATAAAGAAACGTGGCCTATGCCAAACAATTTTCCGGACATAAAAACAAAAATATGCAAATATTAACGATTATTTAATATATTAATTTTTAAAATAATTTATATAATAATAATAATAATTCAAAAACACATTCCTTTAGAAAATTAAAAAATTATTAAAAAAAAAATATATACAGTCACAAAGAAAACGAAAATTGAATTTTTATATGGCGGGAATAGTGCGCATGCGTACAAACAGACGTTGGCGTGAATCAAGATGGTTACGGTTAGATCGGCTGTGATCAATTTTTCGGTTCCGAAATGAAATAGGAACGTTTCTAAAATGAATATTTGACGTATGATGCATTTAGTTGGATTCTGGTTTAGAAAGGATTGCGAACAAGTGATTTTGTATAGATAGATTGGACAAATAACGTTCGTGTCAGTTGATAAATTTTTGTAACTTGTTAGGTAAGACCTTACTTAAAATATATATTATTTCTTAAAATATAAACTATTGATATTAAGATCGATATGTTTATCAACACGTTTATACAGATTTTCCATTTAAAAATAGAAAATGTATTTAATTTTAAGCAAGGAATCACATGTACAGTACTGCACTGTAGAAGAAATCTTACATTTTATATTTTAATTTTATTGAGTTTTTATAAGTTTTCCTGTCTTAGAATACAGGAAAAAATCAAATGTGTTTTAATCTGAGCGTAGAAATCATTGTTAAACACTTATAAATGCACATTTAATTCTTTAAATCAGTTTTTGGGAAGTAAAATTTTGTTTTTAGCTATTTTATTATCTTCCAACAAGTTTATTATATTCTGTTGATTATATATAACCAGTTATTCTTCCTGTTTAGAATTGAATTAAATTGTGATGTATTGTTCTTGCAGTGGAAATACCGTAATAATTTTAAACATGGTTTCCTTCAATTTCGACCGTGTTGGATTTTCTTTGGTTGGTTTTTATGAGTTATGTAAGTGTATGGCTGGATGGCCGAGCGGTCGAGGTGGCAGCCTACCGCTCTGGGTTTCGAATTTGGATGGGTCGATGAATTCCCAGGAATTTTTTGGGGGTGGTCTGTCTGGCTAGGTTGGGCCTCGTCCTTCTGCGCCTGGTTGCCCTATTGTAGGCCTGGCTGAACCATAATCGACTTGCAAAAAGAGGTCCTTTTAGTGCCCAAGGGGTAAAAAGAGTTAAAAAAAAAAAAAAAAAAAAAGAGATTATGTAGGTGATGTATTAATTTTTTAAAGTCTTATTGTTAATTTCTATTTTCTGTGTTAATAGATGTGTAAAATGCAAAACTGTGTGTAAAGCAAGAACTGCAAATATTATGGAAAAGTAACGTTAAGTTGAGTTTTTGTAGTTAATTGTGGTGAAAATATATAATTTTTGGTTGCTTTTACTACATGTTTTACAAATTAAAAACATGTTACTGTTATAAATTATTATAGTAGTTTTCTGTAGTTAATGTATTGATTATTTGCACTTTTTGTATGAATGGAATTTTTCTGCAAGATACACAAATAGCTTATTCTTAATACTGAGTAAATAATTTTAGTATTATCACTGTATAGAATGAAGATTTGAAGAACATGAATATATACCTTTTTTTTATATATAAATTCTATCAAAAATACATCATCTTTAATAAAATTTTCAGGAAAGTCTCAAGTTGTATTCCAAATACAATTGGTTAGAACATTAATTAATCACATATACTCTTGTTTTTAAAGGCTTTTAAGACTCAGATATACTTTTGATGCTTATTTTAAACTGTAGGTATTTAAACACATGCATGTTTCTCTTTCATTCTTTTTGAAGTATGAATGCTTACAGAAAGACGATAAAGAAAAGATGAATATTTTTTTTTCTTTTCCATTCTTGTGAATTATGAACCAGTGTTTAGAGCTCTTTTCAAAATGACTACATATAATTCTAAGTGTCAAGAAAATAAACATACATCTGAAATGTAGTACTCTTGGAAGTTGCATCATAATGTTATATTATTTCAATGCCTCCTATAGCAGGAAAGCCTAAACATAGTTTCTTAATGTCACTAACAATAATAGTCAATCAATTATCCAATTTATTGAAGTGTCAGAAACATTGTTGAGAATGTGCTGTGATTTCTTTGTTTTTTGTTGTAAATTTTTATATGCATTTTTTAAAACAATTCTGTTTATTGTTGGGTATTATTTTCCATGCCATACCATAAATGCAATGTTTCTAACATGGTATGCAGATTGCACATGCTACTGCATATAAAAGAATTATTTGATGATCAAAAAGCAATATATTAAGGTAGTAGTATATAACCTATATAATACTGTATATAGGTATTATATAGTATTTTAGTTAGTATTATAGTATTTTAGTATGGGAAAAATTATGTGCTACAACATTATAATTTTTCCCATTTACAGGAAATAGGCTTATTTTCATTTTTTAAGCAGAACATCTTGATTTTGAGAATTTGGTTACTGAAGTTAAGCAGGGAATGACTACATAAGAGATGTAAAGTCACTAAAAAGAAAAACCTAATATCCAGCAGAGAAGTGCTAACGTTTTCACCCTTGTTGAATGGCATCATCAGGCAAACTAATATCCCAGCTGCTGAATGTCTCATGTTAATGCCTCAAGGAACATCAGACTTCCATCACAAAAGGATTGGCCAACACAGTGTTGCTATCTTTGCCTCTGGCTCAGACATCCATGTGGACTTTGATCATGCTTGCCTCTTACATAGCTCTTCCAGGCAACACTTTCTCAAACATCTTGAGCAGGTGAAAATTTATAAGGCCACCTGCAATAACACTACTATTAATTTTCCTGATGTTGACTCCTTCCCCACAGCATGGAAGTTTAAACTATAAATCTTACTATTCTTTCCCCTCCCCTTTCTCTCTTCTTACATCACCCTTCTCTTCACACATGTATGGCAATCTCCCGTTGTTTCAACAGCTGGGGGATTAGTTTGCCTGATCATGCCCATTCATCATGGGCAAAAACGTTAGCACTTCTCATAAATGCACAGCACACTGGGATGAATATAAGATACGACTCACATCAACCATTAACCAGTATGAATACGATTAGCACTTGAACAGCGAACATTTTTGTAACCCCTCCTGGGCTCTTCTTCGGGTTTTGGGTTTTTGACAAGACTATGTCTTGTTTATAAAATCGTACTGCCCGATGTTCTTACCAGCATAGAGGTATGAAGGGCGTACATGTCAAGAGTTGATATTTGGCATAGAGTATTGGGTGCCCAAATCATTTGCGCATAAAAAAATCCAGATTCGTAGGTAGTCAGGGGACTGAGAATCGAGTCAAAATAAAATACAAAATGGCGACCCTCTTCTACAAACAGGCAAAACAGCCACATCACCCCACCAAAGTCAGATAGGGGAGAGTACCACCCATAGTCATTCTAAGAAGTGAACTCTGACCTTAGGACCAAACACGTAGTTTCTTCTATGTTAAATAAAATTTGTAATCTAATTTTGTAAATTTGGGAGTGCTTCAAATATGATGATAAAACGGTTTTATGTTGTTACAAGTGGGTTTTTTTTTAACATTATCTAGTATAGTAAAAATTTGACATTATATAAAAAATTTGACATTATATAAAAATTTGACATTATATTAGGGTTGTTGTTACATTCAATGACGTTATAATCGGGTTAAACTGTAAATTGTTTGTGCAAAATAAAAAAATAATTTTGGATGATACGATAGCCACGATTATTTTTTTCAAAAACGGGAACTTTTCGTTATGCATTGACAAAAATTCAACCCGGGCCAACATGCAACAGAGAGAAATTTTGAAATTAGATAGGTTAATTAATTTCATCGAAGATGCATCGTGGACGATCTCGTGGTCGTAGCCGGTGAAGTTTGAATGATTGCGCCCAAAAGCAGCAATATCAAAGATAGGAGAATGAGAACGAGACCTGCCCTTTGAGCACCAAAATGATTCCATCTCCGAGACATAGTTTTGTCCCAAATATGGTTTTGCCGTTTTACTTGTTTATAATTCAAAACAAGCTGGATCTTAAAATTCTAACATAATCAAACAGTAAGAGATTTTGAATACCGTGTGCACGTGCATTCCCCGTGAGATGTTTAAATGTGATTGAACATTAGGAAGACTTATTTAAATATTCTATTATATTAGTATATCCTATTATATTGTATTATATATTTATCAAATTCAAATATATGAATATAATATAAAAATGTTTATGTATGTATATACATACACACATAAACATTTGTAATATTAAGTATTATTTATGTAATCTTTATTAAGAATGCAAGAAGATATATAAAATAAGACATTTTATGATAACCAAATAAGCAAGAGAAATTTTTATGAAAATTGTAATATTTTTATTTAAAAATAATTTATTTCCTAAAGTATATTTTATGTAAAAGTTTTTGAGTTGATCTAGCCAAGAAAATTTATTAATAAAATAGGATTTTTGCAAATACAAATACATCTATTTACATTAAGATAATTTTTCCTTCTACTTTTTTTCATAGGAAAGTAGTTTCCTTTTTAAAATTTTTCTTTTGGACTGAAAATTTGAAATTTATGCACACATACATATGTATATATACATACAGTAGAGCCTCGATTATCCGACCCAATTGGGGACTGGGGTGGGTCGGATAATTGAAAAGTCGGATAACCGAAAAGTATGAAAAAATCCATTATTAGTGTAGTATATTATTATAACCCATGTAATCAGTATATTAGTATATCGCTATTAACCTACTTTGCATTGAATTTTCATCGATGTTAAGGCTAACAAAAATTTTTTTAAATAATAATCGTCGCTATTGTATTGTTAAAAATTAGAAAATTAAGCCTCGTTTAAATACTGGCCCCCTTTCATGGTCGAATGAGTGTTGCCAGCTAAAACACGTAAAAATAATATTAAAGTAGCCAAGACATAGCCAAATATTGTAGCGCCACATCGCTAGTGGACATTTCAAATTTACCGACTAGGACTGTCGGTTAACCGAGGTGACGGTTAATCGGGGGTCGGATAATCGAGGCTCTACTGTAGATATTTCTCATATATTTAGAAAGATATGTCAAAGGTTTGGCAATGTGCATTTATATATTTTGAGTTTTTGATGATAGAATCTTTTCTATGAAACTTACTTTGTATTTTAGAAACAAAGTGTTTTAACTGGATGGACATTTTTAATTAACTAAAAATATTAATGTAAAAATTTTATTGACTTTTCTAAAAAGCTTGTTAAGTGTAAGCTATATTGTTTTGGAGTAAGTATTGTCACTGATTTCTTCAGGAAAAAAGTTTATTAAATTGATTAATAACAACAAGAGAACATAAAACAATAATAACAAAATATAATATACAATAATAATAACAAAAATGCAAGAGAACATAAAAATATACATGCTAAAAAAGAAAACTGAATGACAAGTGCATTCTTAGCATCAAAACAAAGCATATGAAATTGTTATGGCTCCACTTAATTGATAGACTGTGCTTCCATACAAAATGTGCTTAGTGGTAACATTAAAAGAAAAATTCTGAATGTAAGAAGAATGTATGAACAATTGCTAATAATGAAATGTGTTAAAGATTGTTGGAAAATGTTTGTTTAATATATTTTGCCATTTAATTTGTTATTCATGTAGGCATTATTTATAACAAAGTATTACTGTATCTATTTTGAGATATCAAGAAGTAAATTTATTAATACTATAATATATATATATATATATATACTGTACTGTACATTTTGTTAACTTTTTCTTTTATTCTGAAAACATTCATAAATTTCTTCAAAATACTTATTAGCTTGTAATGAAGTGATTATGAATTTTTGGTATGAAGAAAATTATTAGTGAAATAAGAGGAATATTGAGTTGAGTTTATCAAATAATTACCTGAACCACTATTACTAGGAAAACATTTTAATGTTAAAATTTGCCAATTTTTTAAATTTTTCACCAAGCTTCATCAGGCAGTTACATAAAGAATTTTTTATGTAACTACCTGATGAAGCATACATAAATCATTTTTTTATGTCTACCTAAAATAATTGGATAAAAAAACAAGCAAAATTGTTAGCAAGTTTTGACATCAAAAGTTTTTTTGAGTAATATCAATTCAAGCAATTATTTTTGTTTGATAAACTGTGAAGAAAATTATTCATAATTCTAGTAGTAATCATTTCATTGTTATAGAAGATTATGGAATTTTTATTTTTCTTGCAATGAAAGTATTATTAAATGATTCAAATATTTATCTGACATATTTTAGTGTTTCAGATAATTTTGTCACTTAAAAATAATTTTTAATAAAATGAAATAGTAGGTGTGATCAAATGAAAACGATTATTTACACCTTTGATAAAATGGGTGGTACAGCCATTGACCAGTTTTATTCTAACCTTGGATACATTATGCTCTTTGACACACATTTGTTTTTGTTTATTTATTCTTTGTTATCAATTATTATATTTCAAAATGCTTTTTAAAGTTATTAATCTCTTCAAACAAGAACAAAGAATTGTTATAAAAGTTTTGACAGCAGAATGTTATCAAAAGCCAAAGTTTATTGTAGAATGAGTAATATTTATTAGAAGTTAATTTGAAATACCTTAGTTAAAATATAGGTTAAACATTTGAGAAAAGACAGAAAAATCTCAAGTGATACACAACCAACCTATACAATAACTGATGATTCCATTCAAAAAGCAAGTAGATTTTTTTTGTCAGAAAATATAGAAAATATGAATCAGATTAAATGATAATTAAAAAAACATTTGAAGTATGAAAAAACATTTTGCACATGAGATGTACATAAATTTAAACTTTATCAGATCATTTTGAGAATAGTTTTATTTATGTAATATCTTCAAGAATATAAAATAGAAATCTTTCAGGAAAAAGTTGTTACTGGCAACAAATGGTAGGCTTTATCAATAAAAATATCAAAAAGCAAATATAGAACAACACAAGAGCTCTGCAGGAAAGAAAACATCAACAGGTTTTTTGCTGGGAGAAAAAAACACATTTGCATTATTTTTTATCATAAAGAGCTATTATTGATCAATTTCTTGACAATAGAGATGATTTTTACACAAACTTTACAAAATTTTAAGAAAATTTTTTCATTCAACAAGAAAACAAAAGATATTAAAAGAGAGTTAATGAGAGAATGATTCTTTTGCATGATAACATGCAATAGATTACAAATTTTATAATAAATGTAATGCAAAATTTAAATGTTTAAAAATAATTTAATCCTGATTTTTATGTAGTTTTTAACATTTGTAGTCTACTAAAATATTCTCAAAGATGAATTTTCATTACAAGAAAAAATGGAAAAAGAACTCAAACAAGTGTTAAAAAAGGTTATATGAAGTTAAAGAGATTAGTTACTGGATGAGAATTTTTTGTTTTCCCTAAAAAATATATTTAACTTTTTACATTCTTGTTAATCTGTTTTTATTTGATCTTACTATTACTTAAGTATATAAATAATTTTGTAGTATTTAGAGATATAATTTGTGAATGATCATTATAGATATTGATGAAAATTAGATTTAACTAATCATTAAACAAAAGTTTTCGTTCGTATTCAAAGGTCATCCTCAGGTTTCAAAGTAATGGAATGCTTGTCAAAAGAATGAAAATTCCAAAAATTTTTTAAGTTTTCTTGCTGGTTTGTTGGTAATTGCATATTCTGTTTTGTTGTATACTAGTCGTTTTGTGGTGGTTGTATAAATATTGATGTGCCATATAAAATCTTATAATAATATATTATTATTTAAGGTGTTAGCCAGACCTTTGAAAATTAGATCCTAAACTCAACTATGTGTAAACAAAATTATAGAAAACGTTAAGTTCAAAATTTGAAAAATTTGAATCTTTGATAAGAGTAAGTTTTAAGACAATTATTTGTTTTGAATTCAGTTTACCTTAGATTAATATAATTTTATGGAGTTATTTATTTATACGTCATTTATTATGATATGAATTTTGATTTACTATTAATGAAGTTAGCACAAAATTAGAAAATATAATTGAAATGAATTAATTAATGATGATTACTTAAAAGTTGTTATAGAAAAATATTTTCAATGTCATTTATCAATATTTTAGAGAGAAAAGAATATCTTTTATTTTAATCAGATTAATCAGTTTAATCTGAAAATATAAAAATAAAGATTAAATGATATGGATCATAGATAAAACTTTAGGTCTATCTGTCTAAACTTATTATAATGATAAAATGAATTATATAACATAATAATAACATTTTTACTATAAATTTAAAATACTGAATATCATTCTAATAATAATTCATTCTATAGAATAATGAAAATCATTATAATAAAATTCAAAGTCAACTCTTAATTTTTTAAAATAGATTAACTGCTTTTTTTCAGTGGTTCTCAAAGTGCGGAGTGAGAGAGGCTTTTTGTGGAGTTGTGAATCAATTGGGTTATGACTAAAATCTACTTATTAACCCATTAAAATTTCATTTGTTTTAGATAAAATTTGTTATTTTGCTTTTATTTGAAACATAACTGTATACTATCAAGACATTGTAAGAAAAATTTGGTTTTATTAGAATAATATATATCTTAAGAAAACTGTAGTTTTCAGTATGTTTTTACAAAAAAAGTAGAGGTACAATAATATTTTACAAGAAAGGAGATGGCTCTTTAAAATGTTTGAGAACTCTTCTTTAATACAAATTATATATATTATTTATTCCTATTAATTGGAATTATACTATCTGATTGATGAAAGCATAATAAAACCAGTAATATGACTGAACGATTCTAGTTAAATCAGTAAATTAAGTTATTTTAATCATTTGATGATATCATAGCTGTAAATATTTAAATTATTTCAAACTACTCTGTTATAATTAAGACACATGTTTTAATTTTTAGGTATTTTTTTAAAATATATTTTATCATTATGGTTTTAGTTATATAATGTGTCAAGCTTTAGTAGTGTTGTTTATCATTATAGTTATGCAATAATATTAGAATTTAAATTCATATTCAGAATTGTGTAACTTTTGCAAATGAATTTTACATTAAATTAAATTTTTTTTAAACACTAAATAAGAACTAAATAATTTCTTATTTTTGAAAGTTATACTATTAATTGCTTATGTTAGATCTTTATTTCTTTGAAGTTTAAAACAATAAACATTTTGTATGGATTATTCAATGTTTCGTTTAACCATTGTAAATATGCAAAATAAAAACGTTTTTTCTTAAATATTCAAAATAAAAATTTTGTTAAATCTGATAAATATTTATATATTTATGATAATTATAAATCAAAAATAAAATTTTAAATAGGAAAAATTTTTGACTTGATTATTTCTTCTTAAAATGGTTATTTCAAACTGAGTTATTTCTATTTTTAACATTTATGTAAAATTAAATATTAATTTTGCAAGATATAATAAGAAAATATTATCTCTATTTTATATATTTATAAGTTATGTTATATAGATAATATTCTATAATTAGCTTGTGAAATTTTATGAAAATTATATAACAACATTAACAGAAAAATAAATGTGTAACATTGAAAAAATCTAAACTCAAAACTCACTTTGTTGTCACCACAAGTAGAGTCTGCATGTAATGATGGTATTTATTAAATTAGGGCTGTGGAGTTGGAGTCGGATGGTAGGGAAGAGTCGGAGTTGGAGTCGGTAGATTTTTACGCGACTCCACAGCCCTGGCAGGACTGTGGACTAGGAGTCGGAGTCGTGGAGTTTTGGTGTTTTAGCCGGAGTCGGATTGGTAAGGAAAAGTCGAAGTTGGAGTCGGTAGATTTTTACGCGACTCCACAGCCCTGTATTAAACACCTATTATGTTTCTTTTATGCATGTACTCCTGATGAGAGCACTTGGGAAATTGATGTAAATATTTTTAGAATCTAATAAACATGAAATACTAGAATCAAATTTATACTTTTAATATAAATTTTAAAATTTATCTGAATATAATGTAATAAATATAAAAATAATTTTAAAAATTTTGACAATAAAAATTTCTTTTATTTACTAAACATAATATTTCAGCTAGGACAATTTTGATCCAAATAAAGATTCTTATTAAATGTGACTATTTCAAATTGAAAGTTTGTTTTATTATTACAGTAGAGCATCGATTATCCAACTCAATTGGGGACTCAGGTTGGTCGGATAACTGAAAAATTGGATAACCGAAAAAAATGAAAAAAGTACATTATTAGTATAGTATATTAGTATATCCCATGTAATTAGTATATTAGTATATCGCTATTAACCAATTTTGCGTTGAATTTTCATCGATGTTAAGCCTAACAAAAATTTTTTAAAATAATAATCGTCGCTATTGTATCGTTAAAAATTATTTTAAAATTATTTTATTGCTCACAAATCAAACAACCACTCATAATTAGAAAATTAAGTCTCGTTTAAATACTGGCTCCCTTTCATGGTCGAGTCTTGTTGCCAGCTAAAACATGTAAAAATACTATTAAAGTAGCCAAGACATAGCCAAATATTGTAGTGCCACATCACTAGCAGACATTTGAAATTTGCCAACTTAGAACGGTTGGTTAACCGATGTGACGGTTAATCAGGGGTCGGATAATCGATGCTCTACTGTATATATATTCGGAATTTAAACACAATTTTTTATATCTGCTAACTATATTTATTGCATTATTGATTTAAAGTGTTAAGCAGTTTAAAAGTCATTTGTTAAGTCAATGACCACTATCAGAAAAGAGAAACAAAAGGTTAGAGTTTATTTATTTATTTATTTATAAGCTGTGTATAATATATATATTAGTCTAAGAATTGGTATAATTATAACTTAAAACTGCTGGGATCTTTTTTTGTCTTGTCGATTAATAACTTTCTAAAAGTAAATTAGTATAGTAAATTTCTAACAATTGTTTATTATTAATGTGCCATATAAAATTTACTCCGTATTGATATTCTGTTCTCATAATTTGTATTGTCTACAGAATTAAATATTATTATTCTGTAATAATATGATGTAATCTCAGTTAATATTTTGATTCAGTTATTGTAAAAATTGAGAAACTTTTATTTAATGATATTTTGTATTTAAATTGTGTGATTTATTTTAAATTATATTAAAACTTTCATTTGAAGTTCAACCTATTTATATTCATTTTAAACTTTCTATTTATAAATAACATTTAAACAAATGTTCTGGCTAGAAAATTATATATGAAGTTAATTCTATATTTAAGTGAAATTTTATAATATGCTTTTTTTATTATTGATTTAACAATTGTTTGACATTTTATAATTGAATATTGAACATTTTTAAAATTTATAATGAATATTGCAAATATCAATTGTTTTATATATATTTGCTATAAAATAAAGCTACTGACTTAACATACCAGTATTTTGTCAGTCTGCAACAGGAAATTTCTGTTCATATAGCTAATCAAATATTGGTTATTTTGCTGTGTTTTATTACATCACTTCTAATTTATGAATTTTTAGAAGAATACTTTGTTTATCCATTAGGAGTGTCCATTAATTACATATACAGTTTAAAGAGTCCAAATCAATGTACTGTACATGATGAGAAGGAGGTCAAGGCATTGTCTAAGTAGAGTAAGCTTTGTTTAGTGGTATTAATGGCATATGAATTTGTTCTTATAACATTCATGTGATTAAACTATCAGTAAAATGAACTTTTTAAATCATTTCTTCAATGTGAGAGGGTCAGTAAACTATTGTACTCATAATTAAAGGGGTAACGAGTTTGCCAAAAGTATATAATCATTTTTTTTGTATACAGCAGAGAAGGAGGGCGTCAAAAGTAGCTAAAAAGCTGTACATATAATTAATGGATGGCTCATTAGCAGATGACATTATCATTTATTTCTTTGACCAAGGTGTTAAATGATTCTACAAATCGATTCTGCTAACACACTAAAATCAGAAAACAAAAAAATGAAAATGCTATGATATTATTTCAGTCAAACAAAAATTAATTGAGATGCCTCCTTATATTAAAGCAATGGTTGTTTCTAATCTTTAGAACAGTGGTGCCCAAGCTATTATTCCCAGACCAAATCTGGACCAAGGCACACATTAATCTGACTCATAAACATATTTGACCCATCATTTATAAATGATGTAGGTCTATTTTTTGTATATAAGGAATAAACACCTACTGATGACTTAAGAGCAATTTTGCCTGCCAGTCAAAAAGTTTGGTCACCACTGCTCTAATCATAGGTTTGAATACTACTATAGTCATGAATGCCATATCTTAATATGGATTAAAACATTAGTGCAATGCTTCACATAAAAGAAAATAATTTAATTTGCTGTAAAAATTAACTTCTATTTTTCATTTTAGTAATACAGTCGACCCCCCTATAAGATAGAGATACGTTCCATTCTTTAGGAATCCGATTTCTTACGAATCCTTCCAATCACAACCCGACACGTGTCAAGTTTACGGACTACGGCTGTTTGAAAGATTTTCTTCCATAAAATTAATCGATTCTAGACTAATCCGACTCAACATTTCCAAAATACGTATATATTTTTTGGGAATAATCCGTATAAACTACGCTATAAACAAAAAATTGTAGGATTACTTACCGAGTGTCACCATTCGACATCGCCATTGCTCAACATTGTTTTCGTCGCGGAACAGCTCAGCAAACCGCGGGCGATTTCTAATAACTTATTTTTCTGCTAATAGTTCCTTGAACTTTGGAGACATCATTAATATAAATAATTTTAATCACCGTTGAATAAGAAATGTTTCTTTCACAAGAAATGTATAAAATTACAGTACTGTATTAGACTTACGGTACCTAATTTACATACTGACAGACGATAGTTACAGTAAAAATCTCCGTAGCGTGGTGCCACGTTAGACGGCGGAAATTATATATTTAATTATAACAAAGTTACAAGAAGTTAATACTTTCTCGCCGTCCGTAGCGTGGCGCTACGGACGGCGGGAAAGTAGTTCGGCTGCCCGATGACGTTTGAGGTAATTATAGGGAATTTTTACTGTTTCTTACGGATACCGGTCACAATTTTTTCGTAGTTTTATAGGAATCGTAATTATAGGGGGGTCGACTGTAATAAATTGATGCATTTTTCTCATTTTCAAAAACAAATATTTAAATCTTTTTCAGAAGTTAGATTTTTTTTTTATTAATCTAGATAACAGTCTAGAATTTATTTACTAATTAACAGACTTTATCTGTTTTAATCAAAAACTTTATCAATTAGCTGATAAATGAGCAAGATGGAAATAGCATCATTATTATAAAATTATCTGTAAAAATGTGAAATTGAAAACTGAGTTATTGAATGTTATCTAATTTTGATTGTTAATTATGTATTTTTTTTAAATAGCTGCAACATAATTTTTATATAGGTTACTTTCTCTTTCTCTAAAGAAGCAATTAATTTTCACTAAATTCAGATTAAAATAAGTAATAGAAATACTTCAGTAATTTAAAATTGGATATAATTTATCACTGAATCAAATTGTAAATTGATCTCTATTCTTTGTATAATATTTGAGGATGAGTGACAAGTTTTAAAAATGTTAATTTACTAATAAAATTATGACTTCTTTTAAGCATTTTTTTTTCTTTTTCAGAATCTTTTGCTGTTAGAAAATAAATTGATGACATTTAATAAAATATTTCAAAATTATTTTAATATTTAAAAAATATATAATAATAACTTTTTTATTATTATAAATTATTATTATAAAATTATTTTAAATAGTTTTAAATATTTAAAACTATGCCATTTGATTTTTGATAATTTGCTGACTAAACACTGGAAAATTGTAAAGGGAGCCATAATGGAATCAGGCAGTTTTTTCTATAACATTATATTAGTTTCATAATTATTAAATGCATAAATATAGTACAAATATTGGTGTATTAACTTAATATTGTAGGGCAAATTAAAGGATATGTTCAACAGTGTTAATCTCAAACTGGCTTTTAACTTTCTGTAATTAATAATAGTATTAATTACAGGAAGCTTATTAACACTAAGTATTATTATTATTTAATAATTCAGTAATTCTATGCAAAAAATATACTAAAAAAATAATAAATATTTATTAAGAACTAACTATTAGTTCTTAATAAATAAATTTATACATAAACACATTTCAAATTAAAAATTATAAGTTTGAAAAATTTTATTACAGCATATATATATTGACTTAAATAATAATAAAAGTCTTTCAAATACTATTCAATAACAATTACAGGCACATTTCAGTTTAAGACACTTTACAGGCTTTACAACACTTTTTACTCTTAAGTCACTTTACAGCTTACTTCACTTATATAATGCATTTCAGTTATATTCATGTTTTTATTTTCAGTACTTACTTTGCTTTTAAGTTTTTGGGGTAGTTTTATTTATTTTATACTTTGGAATCCGTTTTTTAGGATTAGTGCTAAATAAACAATAATATTAGTGCTAAATAAACATGTTTTTAGGCTTTTGTCCACACTGGCAAGTGAAAAATTCTTGTTTTATTTTAAAGTAATGTTTACAGCAGTAATCTGGAACCTAACTTGCAAGGTATGCCTGTGCAAGTATAAATTTTATTCTCTTTCTGTTGTTTATTTATACATGTTTATCTGATAGATAATCATGATAGTTAACATGTAGATAGAATAGTCTATCTGGTTGCTGATAAATTCAGTTTTTACTCATTTATCTTTCTTTGTTAAAAGATTAACCAATATTAATTGCAAAAGATTAACTTTTTGTAAATGTGTTTTAAGCATGAAACATGTTATTTTATGCCATGCTGTATATGATAATGCCAGAAAACAGCATTTTAAAGTTACTAATGCAGATATAAATATGAACTTGGAGCAAGATAAATTTTCAAATGTTTCTCTATATTTTTGAATCTGTCTTTATTATTATAAAAATCTTTGGTTTTTTTCTGTTCTGAGAGCACTAAGAGAACCTTTTAATCAGATTTATCATGGGTTCATCCAGGCCCCCAATGGTGGCAGCTGGGTAGTGATGGGATCTAACATATTGAGACAAATTGCCCACAACAAATTGGAAAAATCAACAATTTACATTACAAGAATGGTACATTCATTAATTAATAAACATAAGCTTAAGAATGGAAAACAATTGGGAAATCCAAAATCAATCTTTCATAAAAAATGCAAAAATTCTCCATTTACACATGGATATGCATGCTTTTATTTTGTAATACAAAATAAATTTGTAATCTTATTTCGGATAAAGTTAATGTTGCAACACTACCTCTGAAGAAATTACAGCTAATTTCCTTTTACTCAACAAACTATTCCAATACATCACGTAGGGTCACCATCTTTGGAAATTGCTTTGTTGGCCGACACAACAACCAGGGGTGGGTGGGAAAGTAAATGAGAACATGCACTTTTTTCGCACTTTTCTCAATGGTCATGCCTCATAAATGATTTAACTCCATTGTATTTAATACGATACGAGGTTTGGCAAATGATGCAATGAGCCAAACAAATACCATCATCATGAGTTAACTGATTTTTGAATTCATTCACTTGAGCCATGAATATCTAGACTGACTCATCTTGAATTTTAAATTAAAATCTTGATTTTTAAAATTCAAAATGGCATTAAACTTAGTACAAACAAATATTTTTACTCAGAAACATGTGAATCACATTAGAAAATTTAATGTATTACAGCATCATCTGTAAATTATCATAAAAACTTTCATAATTATAATGAGAAAATTGTTTTATAATTATAAGTAAACATACTAAATATTAAAAATAATTTTTTATAATATTTTTCAACTAAAATATAATTTTGTTTACTTTTAAAAATGTTTTGCCAACACTTAAATATTTTTTTCGACCACCTGCTTTGATTTGAAACTAGATAGCCCAGTGTTTCTCAGCGTGGGGCCCACACCCCACAGGGGGGCAATTCGATTGTTAAAGGGGCAATTCGAAAATGGACTCGTCCAAAGTTTAGGTTAACTGTATAGTCGCTGTTAGGGGGGCATAAGAATTTTAGAAAGGCTTAGGTGGGGCATAGCACAAAAAAAGGTTGGGAAACACGGAGGTAGCCCGATAGTTCAGTCAATGTTAACTCACTTATAATTAAAAATTTTTAAAAGCAGGTAAATTAATTAATGAAATTACTAAAAATTTAAAATAAAATATAAATTTGATTCTCTTTTGTGCAAAACAACACTAAAACAATTACTGTAGTTATATTGTAAAAGAAAGAAGAGTTGCAATTAATTTAAAAAATTGGAATTATGGATTCAAAAAATGCAGGAAAAATTAAATAAATAAAAATTATAAAAAATAATAATTAAAACTCTGGTCTTTACACCAAAACAAAAAAATCAAATCAATCAAAAATTAAAACAATGTTTTCAAAATCTGTTTAAAAGTTGTTTTGAAATTTTCAATTTGTAAATAAAAACAATTTTAAAATTTACATTATTTGTGTGCTGCAGTGATGGAATGTTTTGCTTTTAATGTTTATATAGATACACAGAATACAGATTGCTGGTCAAGCTAGCCCAATACCAGCTGAATGGCAATACTAAAGTCACCCTTTCTTCCCTAAAATGGGAACAGTTAGAAACTGAAATCTCTTGTTGCTTTGACTATAAAAAGTCCACCACGACGGATGTATGGGCTGTTGCATACTTTCTGTTATCGACATGAAAGTTTCCAATAAACTAATATTTAATTGTTAATATCATAATTTTAAAAATTTTTAATCTTCGACCAAAACAAAAATTAATTTTCTTATAAAATGTGGAAGAATTATTTTTAAGAATCAGAAATCATGACAAGATATTCTGATTCTGATACCTGAAAGAGTCAGATATTTCCGATTCCCAATTCTAATTAATTTTCCCATCAGTACAACAAATCCCCTAGTTTCCCTTCTGGCTTTAATTGTTAGTGTGTACAGTACATCATTGGTTATTGTTTGTTGATCAGCTCTACAATTACATTCCTTTAATGAATTAACTGTGCAAATCACATTCACTAGTACAGTACATAAACTTGTATCTTACTACTAATTTCATTACTAATTCATACATATTACTTCTTGTTTTTATATTTATTTACCTTTTTACCAACAGTTGATGTAATTTAATCAGACATTGATAATTAGTCTTTGTGCCAAATGACAATAATGTAATAAATTTCCTTTTCCTAATTTAATCCTAAATTAAATTTAATTAAAAATATTAAATCCTTAAATCAAAAATATTTTTAAAGTTTATTAATATTTTAAGTGTAGAGATTTTAATATAAGTTGATTAATTCTTATTATAAAAAACATAGTAGTTTAAAAAAATTCACATAAAAAATTTAAAATAATCATAATGTTAATTTCTACTTAAAATTCAAGTCATTTGATTTATACTTTATTTGAAATTAATAAAACTTACAGATTAGTATTGTTTCTTTTTTTTTTTTTTTTTGTGTGCCAAGGTTTGAAATTTTAAAGAACTTCTGGCATCAGATGAACAAAGGTTGCTGACTCTTATTTTTTTACAATAGTTGGCAAGTATAAATATATTATTAATACATTTATGACATTAACTACTATATTTAGAGCATTACCTCAGAAATCTAATATTAGAATAATGGATGTTGAAATTTATTGATTTTTAGATTTCCTTTCATACATTTAGTTTTTATAGCTGTTATAAAGTTTACTTTGGAAAAATAATTGATCCAATTATTAAAAAAATGTAATGATATATGTAAATGATCTGCATATTTAAAAAAAAAGAAATAATGCAGTATAAATTTATTAAGTATCAATTTTGATATAATTAAATTAATAGGTTATTAATGTTTTTAAGCTATGAAAAGGAGAAAATATTTATATTTACTGATGAGAACATTGTTTTTTAATGAAAAAGTTTAAAATTATTATAATAATACAGTGCTATATATATATATATAAAAGTTATAATAGAAGCTATATATAAGGTGTTCATAATTAAAGATTACATTTCAAAAAGATATAACTTGGGAACTAATCAGCAGAATTATGTTATATTTCACATGGAGACTTCTGTGTTGATGGAATTTTATATGAAAGCAAAAAATAAAAAGAGATAGATATGGGTTACATTATACAGGATATTACATTAGTACATATAATATTTTAACAAAAATGTTTTTAAAATTAACTTACATGGTTGAGTGTTGGTTACAATTGACATTAGAGAATATATTGGGCAATTGACTTGGTAATCAGTTTACTAGGGTTGCATCAGAGTTATGATCATCTTTGAGTATGCAGTTTCATTTGTAGAATGAAGTTGTATCTATATGGGAGGGCAAGGTAGGTTCATCAGATGGGGACCATCTGGGGGAGGGCGGGATGGAATCACATGTGGATAATACCTGTTAGGGAGGAGGGGTTTCCAGATGTCAATAATGGTTAGGTCTAGTCATAACCATTATATCTATTTCAGTTTTTTTCAGTATTGAATAAATAGTTTAAATCAAATATGTATTTTGTTTTATAATTTGCATTAAATAAATGAAAAACAATATAGCTACAGCCCTTTGAATTTTAAATCTGATTACTGATTAGGCTACTATATAATGTGATCAAAATTCAAAAAACAAATAAAGTAGCCTGATGAGTCATGTGGCAATGATGAAATATTGTGATTGAGGAGTACGAGTATGAGTAAGGAGTAAGAGGAATCAGAAGTTTTCAAGGAGTAGGAGTAACATTTAAAAATACAACTCTGGAGTAGGAGTAAGAGTAACCTCAAAATCATTACTACTCCACAGACCTGGTGGCTATGCAACAGCATGATCAATATGGTGTCCTCCATTATTGGCAACGTGCTGAAATTGCCAAATTGCACATTCAATGACAGCACAAGTTTTGGACACAGCATACCATGTATATTGTAAATTTTGAGACATTTTGAGTTATTCACTATAGTGTAATAGCACCACTTTCCATCCTAGTGGACATTTTTCAAATAAAATTCTATCACCACAGAAGTCTCCATGTGAAATATAACTCAGGAACTAATCAGCAGAATTATATAAAAGTTGCATATGTATAAATAATCATCATTTGGTTTTACTTTAAACTGTTGAAAAATATAATAAAAAAAAGACAAATTTAGATGGTATTAATTCCTTAATTGTTATAGATTTAATTAAGTTGCTGGTATACAGTGTATGAAAACAGAATCTCCAAATACAGGCAAATATGGGTAGGTCTCAGACTACTACAATAAAACAGCTATAAAAACTGTAAAACAAAACAAGCTTGTTTTATTTATCAATGTGTAAAAATCTCTAAGATAATGTTTATACTTGTTTATTAAGTGTGCAGTAGTGTCAAGCTTAAAAAATGATGCAAAAGTAAAAATAAATAAAAAGAATCCCAAAAACCTTTTTAAGATTAATGCAATTGCCAAAAACAATAAAGATGAATCTAATTGAAAATTTCCCTATAGAGAAAGCACCTTAAAGATAGATATGCCCATGGTCTACATAATCATTAGTATTTGGATATTAAAAATTCTATGCTATTATTAGTGTGTCTGCTGAACTAAGAGTTTATTTTTGTAAAAGACTTGGCAGTTGTAATGTCTTATTTATGCATATAAAAATTCGTAACAAAATTCCAAATAAGTAAAATGTTCATAATGATGTAAAAGTTCCTTAGCTGACAAAAAACCATACATACCTCACAAGAAAAAGGTCTGTTGTGAGGTGTGTGGGGTGTGTGTTTCATTGTCAATTGACTAGGGAAATTTGTCATTCATTATGAACATTTTTTATTGTTCTTTGAAATTTTTTTTTGTTTTAAATGTAAAAGTGATGAAGCTTCTTTTGCAAAAAACATCCACAACAAATTTCCTTTAGTGCTTTTATTTCTGAAAAGGAAAAAGATTGCTTAACAAAAATATACAACTGTAAAATAATACCAAAAATAAATGTATAGTACATTCAGATTTGAGAGAGAGAGAGTTTAAAGAAAAATTCATAATTATCAACTGTATTTGAAAATTATCAAAAAAGAAAATGAATTAAAAATTCATAAGGCTATAATAAAGTATTCATTTTATAATGTCAAACTGTCATTCATCAAAGAATATTGTCAGTTTGAAATCTTTACTTTTGGCTTTTTTAATAGACAAAGGCTTACTTAAGATTATTATTATTATAATAGATAATAAAATAATTTTTATAGGAAAATAAAGCGAAATATAAAAATTAATTATTATATTTATATTTATGGTTACTTTTAATTTTAAAATAAACAAAAATGAAATTAAAAAAATAATACAATAAACTTATAACAAACTTTAAAATGTTCCATATTGCTTTTCTAGGATGAAAATTTTTGGAAACTTCTGCTTTGGGTTTCAGGAGTCAGCTGCAGAAATTGTCATCATCTCTTTAGTTGGCTCCTAAGGATGGATTTTTAAAAAAATGTTTTGGGGATTGAACTTTACATTTGAGGAATTTCTTTAGCAAGTGTATTAAAGTTAATATATTAGTGAGGTTGCAACCAAAGTTTTCAATGCAAAAACATGAACATTGGATGTTCAGCCCTCCTTCCTATAAGCCTAGAAGTTTGACAGTGGTGTTTTGAATGCTTTCACATTGAAAACTTTGGCTGCAATCTTGCTATTTAATAATAAAGTCAAAGTTCTGAATAACAGCAACTGGTTTGAACATTAAAAAAAATGATCAGTGTTTGGAAGTTTTTTGTTTACATTTCAAAGGAAATTCTCCTGAAAAATGACCATTATTAGAGGTTCAACTGTGTTTTCAATGTTTTTGGAATTAAAAACTTTTCTTTTACAGAAAATTGCTAAAATTTTGCCCACATTATATGCAAATGCAACATTTTGCAGATGATTATAAGATGACATTTTTTTTTTTAGCTTCATAAATGTTTTAAAATATGTTTAAAATTTCAAAAACATTTAAGATATTAAACATATTGATTCTAAAATTTATAGTTTTTTTTAATCGTCATAAAAAATTCTTAACTTTAATATTACAGCTAGCAATATTGTGATTATTATGATGATATTTAAGTATGTAAAATTAATATTTTATATGATTATATTTTTATCTTCTATAATGTTAGATAAACATAATAATTCTAATATTTCACGCAAATTCTATTATATTGCTGCACTTTTAAAGGAAAAGAAAGTGGCTTTTATCCAATTTTTTTTTAAAAAAACCAACAATGGTTTAGTCTTCAACTTAAATATTCCTCATAATTTAAAATTGCAGCACTTTTCAGTCATGTGTATAAAAAGAGGAAGACTCTGTGTCCTATTCTGGGTTTACATGAATTCTACTACAGTACTCAGTAATAGCAAAGAAAATATTTCACTACTTAGAAATATCTTTACTCTTATTTAGAACAGATAGATACAAGTCGACCCCCCTATAACACTGTTGACAATTCCGTTTTATATGAATTCCATGTTGTACGAGTCACTTAGATTTTACAAATACATGTGCCGGGCTGTGAACAGCTCGCTTATTTACAAAATCTAAGTGACTCGTACAACATGGAATTCATATAAAACGGAATTATCAACAGTGTTATAGGAGGGTCAACTGTAATGGCATTCACTTTCGGCACCAATCAACTTTGGAATATTTTTTCTTTTGCATAACTTGAACATGATTTATTTCCTTACAGTTTTAGATGTAAATAAATGATTATCATTACAAGTATGAATATAAAATTATTTAATTGAATTGTATAACTGAATAAAATTTAAATATTAAATCACATTAAGTAGAATTTAATAATTTGATTCAGTACATCAAAAAATGCAAGCATTTACTAGCATTTCAATGTAGAATATAAAAATTTATCTATTTTACAAATTCTCTGTACAGAATGACTTGAACACTAAGATATTAAAGTATAGTACAAAGCACTTTTAAAAATTTGAATTTGGTTTGTATCTTTAACTTTTAAGAAAATAATTCATATATAAATTTGAAATAAGTTAAGTTGTTTAAAATTAAACGAGGTTAAGATACAGATACGAAAGCTTTTTCTTACCTTTTAACCTTTAGATAGCAGGTGTATTATGTATGTCACCTATTTTCATTAATTCATAGATGAACTATGATAATCTTACTTTACACCTGCAAAAATGAATGAAAAATAAGCCTGATTCTATATTTTTATGTAAAATTTATTAAATTCTATTTTTCTATGTGAAAATTTTGATTATATAAAATAATCAGACAAATGTTTTTTACTTCAAAATTTCAAATTGGTGATTTTTAATCTTTAAATAAAAATTTATGTTGCAACTGCCTCATTGATTACAAAAGTTGGTTTGATTACGTTAAAAATTTCAAACCCGTTTATATGAATAGTTAATTTTTATTTATTTGAATAAACTAACAGGTGTGTTAACAATAATAAATTCTATATTTTTTTACACACATAATTTAGATTTATAAAATTATTTAAAATTTAAGCCCAAACTGTAATTCCACAAGTAACTAATAATATAATCTTAACATTTCATTATGATATTTAATTTTATTTCACTTTTAAAAAATGAATTGAATTTATTTTCTTCAACTTAAGTCTAATCTATAATAAATTTTTTTTTATTTTAACAGGTTAAATAAAAATAAATTTAAAAAAAATATTAACAATGGGTCGAACAAATGGCAGAAGAGATGTTCGTATTTTATTAGTCGGCGAACGTAAGTAATATAAATTTTTAATATTGTGGTTAAATAAGTTTTCATAAAAATAGAATTTAAGAAAATAAAAATTTTATTATTTTAAAAAAGGTTAATTTACTTAACTTATAACTTCTTGAAGATAAACTCATTTTATATTAATAATTATTTTTACAAATATTCTCATATTCTTTACATTTGGATTGCAGTGTCAATAGGCAGTAAGTTNCTTTTATAGAAAGATTCTTCAAAATTCTTGTAAAATTTCAATTTGAATATTATTTATCTGTAGTATTTGATTATTGATTATTTTTTAATGCTTTTTCTCTATTAAATTCCAGCAATGTGTGTGTTTTCATTCGGTAATTAGTATATTATCTTTATTGTATCTTACAGTTTGAGAGTGAATTTAGGAAAGCATTTTGTGTGAATTTAAGAATCCAGATAAAATTTATGATAATACTCTTTCAAAATTACTGTTATTATTTAGAGTAAAATCTGTTTAGAGCAGTAAAAAAAACTTATAAAAACTATATTCTATATGCAAAGTTTGCATATAGAATGTAGTCTGAGTGAATTATATAAAGATAAATATCAGTGTTTTCTTTTTATTTTTATTATTTATCAAAAATAGTTTAAAAAATATCAATATAGTTAGATTTTTAAATATTAGAGATATTAATGTTAGTTTTTTATGAGGTAGATGACTTGGTTTTAATAGTAAATTGGGATCACAAGAAGCTCTTAATAAATTTCAAGTTATCAGCTAGAAAATCGATATGAAGATGCATCTAATAAATGCAAAAGTAAAATAACGAAAGTAGGTCACAGGAAAAGAAGAGTTACATTGAATTAGAGAAGTACAAGTATTAACAGCAGTAAGTGCTTATACAAAAAGTGGAACAAATTATACAGATCAAACTGTCTTAAATAAAATGGAGAATTCAAAATATATAATAGAATTAATAAGGCAAAAACTGTAGGGTATCAATTAGCAAATTTATTCTTTAAAAATATATTAGAAATTAAAGCTTTGATCATTTTCACAATTTTACAAAGAATAAAGTAATTAAGTGATGTGAAATGTTTTTATATGTAAACATCTTGAAAATTGTGCTGATTTTAAATTCAGAGAATACAAATTTATTCTGCTAACATATTTAGGACAGACCAGATTGTTCTTTAAATTTAACAAATATGAATATATGAGGAAAAAACCATTGTACCGATAAAAATTTAGTCACGACTGGTCTATTTTCAAATTAATATCAGTCAAATGAAATTATCTTCTGAAGTTGACTTGATTTTGATTTAAAAATAAATATTTTTCGGATCATTCCTTAATTTAACCATTCTGTACCATATTTCTCAGTAAATGATTATATAAAACTTGCCATTTTTACCCTATTTTAATGTAAGTATGAAAAATTAAGGAATAGGCATATTGGATTAAAAGTTTCGGGTGGCTGATATGAGAGTTCTAACAAACAATTTTTAGATTTGTGAATGAAGACAATTTAGTGATGCTCTAATAACATCACTGAGCATATACTGATATGGAAAAATTTATGTACAGTACATGTAGAATGTAGGATAGTGATAACATTCTATATTCTCTGTTTACCATGAAAACTGCTTTAAGTATTGAAATTGAGGAAGAGGAAAAATTGTACATATTTTAATAGGAAGAAATTCTCTGAGAATTTACAAATTTAAATTTGAAAAATTAATACTTTGTGAATACTGTGTTACAGATTAATTTGTATTACATATGTTTTAATTATTTAATAAAACCATAATAATGTGTTTTTGTGAAAATAATTGTTTACCCCTGATTGAAATTTAGTATTGCTATGATTAACAGCCATAGCAGTTTGATTCATACTTTTAGCATTGCAAATATTGATAATTACATTTAACAGCATTTCTTTAAATAATTTAAACTACTAATAAACTTCTTATTATCTTTGAAAGAAGAATTTTGATTAAGAAGCTGTTTTTTATTAAAAATTTAACTGAAATTCACATTAATTGAGTGTAATTAATTTATTTCACTACTTTGTTCTTGTAAAGTAGTTAAAATATAAGTAAATATTTTCTAAACTTTGTGGATAAACCATAAAAATATGTAGATTTAATTAGAATATTTAATTTTTGTTAACTAAAAGTTCTTTTTTTGTTATTAATTTATTAGAATTATAAATATAAATATTCAAAATGTATTCGAAATATAGAGTGGTCCAAAAATCATTTTATATATATTTCATATATATTTTAAGAATAGTAAAATAATAACAGGCAGTTTGGAATAGCTGCATGTTATTATTTGTGGTTAACTTGTTTCATTGAAAGTAACTGAATTGTGAATAATACCATCCTACTGTTTTAAAATAATCTTAAAATACAAGCATTTGCAGACTTTTAGACATAATTTATTGCTAAAAATACACATTAAAGCTGAGCAATAGAGTGTCATATTATGAAGAGTTCTGTTATCAGAGGGTTAGAAAATGAAATTATAAAATTTCCTAAGGTAGGAAAGATTTAGCTTTTTACAATGAATATAAACATTTAAATGATAAAATTATGGATTAAACAGTAAGCAATAGATTTTGTTATTACAGAAACCAAAACTAGTAAATTAAAACTATGACTGTATGATAGCTTGAACTTTTTGTATGTACAAAGAATGATTTAGAGATATCAGAGTAATATGTAGTAAACAGCAAGTCGTTCCAGAGTAGATACATACTTCTGTACATGTAAGATTTTTATAGAAAAAAAGTAAATGAATAAAATAGAGATGACAACAATTGTTCACATCTTTATGATGTGAACAGTTGTCGTCATATCTATTTTATTCATTTATTGTTTTGACAAAATTCATCTTTGCTATTTTTTGAAATTTCATCTTTCCTTTCCTATTTCTTTGACAAAATTCATTTTTCCTTTCCTATTTTAAAGAACTCTTTTAAAATAGGAAAAGAAAAATGAATTTCTTCAAAGGGAAACTCATATTAAACTTATTAAAAGCCAAAATCCAATCAAAGATTAAATAGAAAATTATCAAAAATTTTTATATAATAATTGTTTTATTAATAAATTTCAACTTAAGGAATATAAAATTTCTATTAAGAAAAATTCTGTTTTATCTATAATTGTCTTTTCAAACATTATTGTAATTAAATGTTAATTATAATTAAAACTTTATATTTTTGATATGATGTAGACTGACAGAAATAAATATTTTTAAAAGATTATTATAAATAATACAAGAATAAATATATATTTTGATAAATTGATAGATTGGGAACATATATTATAAATGATATATTCATATTATATTAAAAAATTTATGTTACTTTATATAAGTCATTGGAAGAGAAGCTTTTAATGTAGATTTTTTTCTTTGTAACTTTGTTTGTAAATTATATTTACAAACAAATTTATTTGTTCTTGTTAACTATTTAAAAGTTTTATTATCGAAAGAATGAAAGTTAAGTATTCTAGCTTAAGAATATTTTGTTTCTTAAGTTGTCATTAATTGTAATAATCTTTTATTTTCAGCTGGTGTAGGAAAAACATCATTAATTCTGTCTTTAGTGAGTGAAGAATTTCCAGATGATGTCCCACCAAGAGCTGAAGAAATTACAATTCCTGCAGATGTTACACCTGAGAAGGTGCCTACACATATTGTAGATTATTCTGGTATGTTTATGGTTTTTTGTGTGTTAAAGGACAAAATCTTTTTCTTTTAATATTTTAAAAAATTATAATGTACATAAAAAATAATCAGAACAAAATAATGTTGTTTAGAAGCCAGGATGAGGTTTACTTCAGACAAATACTTTCAGAATGTTTCAGTTTTTAGATTAATACAAATATAAAATTTTAATTGTGAAATTGGAATATAAAATTTCAAATTGAACATTGTGTGTTACACAGAAATGCAAAACATTTATTCACATTTAATTTCTTGGTGACTTTAAAACAGTATTTTATGTTTTCTTTCTAATTATTTTATGTGAAAACAGAATCATTAAGATACATAGTTATGTTCTACTGTAAGAAAAGAAAAAAATCAGTATATTTTCAAAACTAAGCCATATTTTTTCAAATAACATTTAAAAATTAGTTTGAATCTCATTGTATGAATATCATCATTTTTTCTGGGTGGAATTGGTAACAAATACATCATCTGTGTTGAATATGGTATGATTCTCACTATTAACAAAAGCATTAATTACTAAATCATAATTTATTTCTTATTTTGTTTAAATTTAATTGTTTTGAATGCATTTGCAATATTACTATTAGCCTTTAATTTAAAAAAAATTTTCTTGAAATAATAATAATCACCAATATTTATATAGATTTTATCATGAATTAATTCTTTTATCTGAATCATTTTTCTTGTTTACTTTTAATTTTAAAATATAAATGTATATTTATTCTGTTCAAATTCCTTTATCATTTTGTAATTTGTGTATTTTTTTAGAAAAGTATAATTTTCTCACAACTGATCAAAGTTATAGCTACCTTTTAGAGTTAGCTTTGGGAAATATTGTAATTTGATTATACGTCATCAATAAATATTAANAAATTTATTTGTTCTTGTTAACTATTTAAAAGTTTTATTATCGAAAGAATGAAAGTTAAGTATTCTAGCTTAAGAATATTTTGTTTCTTAAGTTGTCATTAATTGTAATAATCTTTTATTTTCAGCTGGTGTAGGAAAAACATCATTAATTCTGTCTTTAGTGAGTGAAGAATTTCCAGATGATGTCCCACCAAGAGCTGAAGAAATTACAATTCCTGCAGATGTTACACCTGAGAAGGTGCCTACACATATTGTAGATTATTCTGGTATGTTTATGGTTTTTTGTGTGTTAAAGGACAAAATCTTTTTCTTTTAATATTTTAAAAAATTATAATGTACATAAAAAATAATCAGAACAAAATAATGTTGTTTAGAAGCCAGGATGAGGTTTACTCCAGAAATACTTTCAGAATGTTTCAGTTTTTATATTAATACAAATATAAAATTTTAATTGTGAAATTGGAATATAAAATTTCAAATTGAACATTGTGTGTTACACAGAAATGCAAAACATTTATTCACATTTAATTTCTTGGTGACTTTAAAACAGTATTTTATGTTTTCTTTCTAATTATTTTATGTGAAAACAGAATCATTAAGATACATAGTTATGTTCTACTGTAAGAAAAGAAAAAAATCAGTATATTTTCAAAACTAAGCCATATTTTTTCAAATAACATTTAAAAATTAGTTTGAATCTCATTGTATGAATATCATCATTTTTTCTGGGTGGAATTGGTAACAAATACATCATCTGTGTTGAATATGGTATGATTCTCACTATTAACAAAAGCATTAATTACTAAATCATAATTTATTTCTTATTTTGTTTAAATTTAATTGTTTTGAATGCATTTGCAATATTACTATTAGCCTTTAATTTAAAAAAAATTTTCTTGAAATAATAATAATCACCAATATTTATATAGATTTTATCATGAATTAATTCTTTTATCTGAATCATTTTTCTTGTTTACTTTTAATTTTAAAATATAAATGTATATTTATTCTGTTCAAATTCCTTTATCATTTTGTAATTTGTGTATTTTTTTAGAAAAGTATAATTTTCTCACAACTGATCAAAGTTATAGCTACCTTTTAGAGTTAGCTTTGGGAAATATTGTAATTTGATTATATGTCGTCAATAAATATTAAGATAAAATAACTTGCATTTATCAGATAATTCTTTAAAGTACATAATAATACAAAAAACAAAATTACTTTCTTAACATTTTTTTTAATACATGGAAATAAAATAACAAGGTAATACTCAAGAATTTATCAAGATTCTAAAATTTGATAAATTTTAAATTTCATTCAGTTTTATTTTACAAAGTTCTATAATTAAAATGTTATTTAATTTATAATTTTAGCTCAGGAACAGACAGAAGATATATTAATGCACGAAATCAATAGGGTAAGTAATAGAATAAATATGTAATAATGTTAAAGAAGTTTGTGACCTAATTTTTGTTTCAGTATATTTAAAAATGTTGAATTTCTATCTGTTTTCACAATAATAAGTTGATAAAATCATACAGTAAATTTTTTACTTCGTTTGCATTGTAACTACTTGTCACCTTTGATTTTATTTATAAGTAAAATGGAAAGAAATTGGGTCATTATGTTGTTTAAAAGATAACCAATACCAATATCTTTTAAATGTGGTTTTTGTTGATTAAAGCAGTGTGCTATGCTCATTAGTTTATTTTTAATTTGAACAGATTACTGCAATGAATAATAATTTTAAAAACTTTTATTTAAAAATTATAAATTCAATGATTTTTGTCTTTCAGGCCAATGTTATATGTATTGTTTATGCAGTTGATGATGACGACACTATAGATAGGGTAAATATCTTGTTTTTAGAGATTTTTCAATATATATCAATTTAATATTTAAAAAAAAAAAATTGAATAATGTGATTTGAATTATCATGAGATGTTAAAAATATACATTATTTTTAAATATTAATTAATATTTAAATGACTTAGAAGATCTGTGATAGTAATTGCATATTACAGTCAAAATTATACTTTAAACAGATGTAGCATGATCTAGAAATAGGCAACATTGATTGATATCTTGTATCATATTTAATAATTATAAATAAATAAATAATTTGAACTTCTGGAAGAAAAGATATGGAAGTTACAGATGCAACTCCTGCATACAGGGCATTTACATTACCAGTTACACCATCTAAATCATCATTCTAATTTTTTTTTCATATGTAATAATAATAATAATAATAATAATACTTTTATGATAATTATTAATTATTNAAATACAGAATATTAAATTATAAGAAGAAACTTAAAAAGCAGTATTATGTCATTGATAAAGGATGGAAAACTAAAAATTTCTAAAATACAAACAGTTGTAAGATCAAACAAAGAAGTTAAGATCTAACCAGTTGTTCGTTAAAAAAATTACGTTTGATATAATTGTCTTCTTGTCAAAGTAAGATTTTCTTTGCTAAGAAATAAAGAGAGAAGATCGTTATTGTTTGCAGTTCAAGCATAAAAAACCCAATAACAAACATATTTCAAAACATACGTGCAAAGAACTTTTATAAAATGTATGACTAATTATTTCACGGACATGATTAATAAAATATATCAAAGATTTAAATGGATATTTATATTTGTACAAAAAATAAAATATAAAAGCTTAAGTTACAGGTCATCCTTTGATTTTCGTTACGAATAAATAAAAACGATATATTTAAAGTAGTTTTCTTCACTGATACATCAAAAACACATGCCCACAAACATCCAAAATGAAAAAATCGCGAAAAAAACTATGAGTTTTGAAAAATTGAATTTTGAAACAGGGAGTGCTATATCACCCCCGCGCCAAACTTCGCGAGAGTAAAACGTCGCGCGTAACACTGAGAATTGTTTGTAAAACATGTAATGTTTGTACAGTACATATACAGCAGGTGTGGCCAAACTTTTATCCCTTAGGGGCTACTTTTTTGGTAAAATATAGTCTGCGGGCGATTATGAATATGGGCAAACAATTTTAGGATTTTTATATCCGCATGCGTTAGCATTCATTTGCATTGTTCATCGGGATAAATACAAACAGTATGGGTACGTTGAACAGACAGTCTATTATTGTAAGAATAAATTATCTAATTAAGATTTTTAAACATTAATTTAAGTGAAAGCAAATTGTTCAACTTTAGCTTCGTGGGCTACTTTCAAAACCTTTGTGGTCAACCGCAGTCTACTTGTTGGCAATCCCTGGTATATATTATATCACATTTCTTCACAACTATGGACATCATTCCAAATTTTTAGACTAACTCAAAAACCTAATTGCACAAGAACCTTTTATTTATTTATTCACTTATTCACAAACAATACAATGAACATTCCATTGGTGACTGTAGGTGGTATATTAAAGAATATATATATAATTCTATTTCTGTAGGACTATTTTGGTTACATTACATTATTTATTAATAATAATTTGTTCTGGTATTGTTGTTCTTCAAATAAAATATACAAAATGTTTATGAACAAACTTATAAACTAATTCTTTTACAAATATTAAATTTTATGTAATTTAATATAGAAATTAATATAATATCTTAATGAAATGCATAAACAACTGGATTTTGAAATCCAGTTGAATGTTTTATGCATTTGGTTATTTTTTTTCTGTTATTAAATAAAAAAATAGCAAAGAAAATATAATTAATGAGAATAATTTGTTACTTTCATGCATTTATACACAAAATGCTATTAGATAATGCAATTAGTCTTTTTATGTAAATTGATAGTATTTTATGTCAAATTTACAAACTGTGCAATTGCTTTAGATTGATCTTAAACAGGTAAAAAAAATACTAGTGACTAAAGCATGAATACTATATCAAAAACAATAATAAATTGAACAAGTTTTTCCAGTTTTCATTATTCATTTATAGTATAACTAAGAAAACTGTTGAGAATATCATTTATTTATAAATTTTGTAGTTATTCCAGGTACAGTACTATTCAACTAGAAGTTTTGAATTGTTGCTAACAATTAATTTAGATAAAAAAATGTTTCTGAGAGTTTTCTAGTAATTTGTTGATTTTATTTACAGCATCTTCAGAAGTGACATTCTAAAGAGAATTATTTAAAATTGAAAGCATAGAACAGATGGAATGCTTATAACATAAAAACATATAACATATTAACTTTCAAATTACAAATGTTTGTGAAAAATTAAATTATACAGCAAACATGTGAAATGCTGATATGTTTTCACTTTTATACTTTAAAAAATATTAGAATGAAAGTTTTTGATTCAAATCATGAGGAGTAATAGCTAATTTTAAAAAGTGTTACTTTTTTCCTAAATCAGCTATTTATAACTGAAAATTGTAATTTTAAATTATTGTTATGTAAACATGGTGTGCTGATAAATATAACTTTCAATCGTAAACTATACTAGTTAAAATTATAAAAAATCCATCTGTTTAGATCTGAGTTAAAATTATATCTTCTTTATTAATCTTTGCCATTTCTTTTGTTTTTTTAGAATTGTGACAAAATAGTAATTTTTGCAATTGTCCATTTCACAGAAAATTATTGTTTCATTGATTTTACATTCTCTTTTAGTATTGTTTTTAATGGTGACTTGAAATTTATAAATATGTGATCATTCTTAACAATGTTTCAATAAAATATAAACTATTGAATGAAATATATTTTAAAAAGCAATCAAGTGGTTATTTTAAAAACTATTTTTAATTTTGTTTTACTTAAAATTAAAAAAGGGGTGTTAAATCCTGTCTGTTACCAAGGATTTATCAATTAGTGAAATGGTTTCACTTGCACAGAATCAAGTTTGGAGATAATTATAAACATCTTGCCTTATTTTCTGTCTGAAACTGCTTTTTCTTTTTCGTTTACATAATCTATTTCTCTACTTATCTTATTTTTGTAAAATAAATAAATGACATTATATGAATAGATATATATCTGTATATAAAGAATGTGTTTGTATGTTTAAAGAATGTATTTATATTTAATGAATTTTTGAATAATTTACAGTTATTTCTCCTATAATGCAGTACATATATTCCTAAAAATAATCATGTTATAGAATTTTTCATAATAAAAGCCACAGGGCATATGGGAGAAATTGAAGTAGGAACAGAGCCTCAAATCTGTGCTGTCTTTTAAAATATTTAAGTATTGAAGAGAAGCTTTGTTTTTTGTTCACTAATTGAATTCTTATAGCTGGAACAGCTACTCATGTTTGACAAGGTTATCTATTTAGCTACTCACTGCTGTATTAAATACTTTCATCAAGTGTATAAACTTATTAGAACTGCACAATACAAACTTAATAAATTGAGATGAGAGAGAGAGGTTTTTTTTTGTATTCCTCTTCTGCAGGTCACTTAGTTCATCATATTTTTCCCATTCACGTGATGTTGCTCAGTAGTGAAAATTGTAATTATCTTGTAAAAAATTTATGTATAGGCAAATGTGATTTTTGCATTTGTATGATTTATTTTTCCTGTTATCTGTTGTGTCTGAACAAATCTATGTGTTAGAAATATAACAGAAGAGACAATATATGAAATTTAATCTGACATGTTTTTATTGTAACCTGTTTAAAATTAGATCAAAAATAATTTTTAGTTTAAGTAAAACAATAATTTTTTTATTGAAATAAAATATCTTTTAAAATATAAAAATAAAAATGATCTATTTAATAAAGATACAATATTAAATTACTTTCCTTAAATAATTTTCTAAACTATCTTATTCCAATATTTACTGTATTTAATTTTTTTAAATAAAATACAATATAAATTTTTGACATCATCTACATACAGTATTTACTATTTTTATTTGAAATATTGTGAGTGAAGTTTAATTATTTTTATTATAATTTTATTCTTGATAACTGTCATTATAATAATTAACTTTTGCTGAATGAACTACAAAAATTGAAACTTTTAAGGCTTGATTTTTGAAAATTTGAATAATTTTCATAAATTATGAATAATTTGAAAGAATGAAATTCAATCTTTTAAAAGAGTTAAATAAAAATCAGTAGAGGAAGTTCATAAATTACATAATACAGATGTAGATGGTTATGCGGATAATAATTACACTTACAAGGGATATAGTGTGATTAAAAAAGTTATATAATACTAGGATCCTCAACTCTTGAGTAACAGAATAACTCATTTTTGTTTCCAAAGTATCGCATAGTGAACCATACTGCTTATGTCACTGTTTTGTACATTATCCATGTAATTAATAAAATACTGTAATGTTTGGTATCCCATTCAGTGTATTACTTCTTGATACAATTAAGAGGATGGCAGATATGCATTTTGTAATTTTGGAGTTGTGTATGTACAATGTTACAGGGATGGGTGATGGTAGTTAAAAAGTATAAAAATAACATTACATAATTTATGGATGATCCTATAGAGAATGTTAGCCAATATATGGCTCCTATTGTGACAATGTTTGGCCACCCTGTTATATAAATTTAAATAAAAAGTAATTACAGTTGTCCCTTGATAATCCGACAGGTATGGGACCAAAGGTGTGTCAGATTACCAAAAGTGTCCGGATTACCGAAAATAATTACATATTTCGCATAGTTTTGCTAGCAGTAACTTACAATATTCTCTACTCCAACTGTTCGAACAGAACTGCTCACATAAAACACATGAAATATGTGTCATCGAGTAAGAATTGGATGGGGAGATTCACATCGCGACATGCTTCTGTGCAAGCAGACACGTAATGGGGACGGGTACCTTGACGGGAGGTGCGTCGGACTACTGAGCATGTTGGATTAAAAAACGTCGGGCTATAGAGGGACAACTGTATTTTATTCAACAAAATTACTTCCTAAAAATTTTTAGGTTTATTTGACAGGCTGTCATTAGATTACATAAGCACTTACACACAGAAAACAACATAATTATATAATTCAAGCATTAATAAAACATTTTTCATGGTTTATATATTAATTACTATTTTAAAAATTTTACATTTTTTAAAATGTTATTTCATATTTGAATATTGTACATTTCAACTTTTAATGTTTGAATTCTTCAAACTTTATTAATGTATGTGATTACTTATCTAAATTGATGGTGGCCTGCTAAATAACTTAAAACATTTTTAGTAAATAATTTTGCTACATAAAGGTTTTTATTTCTGTGTTAAATTTAGAAATAAATACAAACTAGATTAATTGTTATTTTTTTGAACTTATTGTTAGAACATAAAATTTTACAAAATATATAATAATCAAGGTTATAAATCAATTTTTGTTAACTTTTTGAGAAAATATTTTTAATTAGAAATATAATTAAAGTCATTTGAAATGCACAATAAATATAACTTTTATATTTAAAAGACTCATGCATAGCTCAGGTTTCATTACCTGTAGTAACAAAATTATCATCACTTTCAGTGTGTTCAAACAGATCCTGGGCAATTTCCAAGCATTGACTATTCTTGACTTATGATTTAAGGAACAAGTTTTACAACTGTTGTATCCCAAATAAGAACTATAAGAAATGTTAGTCTTTTTTGCTATTTCTTGTATTATTGTTCTCCAATTTTTGCCTCAACAAGGTAGCAATTTCTTCATTTTTGTCAGAAATGGATGTTGATTGTTTTCCTGATCTTGGATCAACTTCAGTTGACGAACAACTGCTTTTAAATTTGTTACACTACTAATAAATCTTTGAATATGTTTATTGATTATTTCAACTGTGTCTGAATCTGTTTTTCTCAAACTGGAACAAAATTTGATTCCTATATACTACTATTTGAAATTAGCCATTTTGCACAATTACAGAATATTGATTACAACTCAATATATAATGCTGATATAGGCCAACATCTAATGGAAGAAATAAAATTTGGCTAAACATTAGAAGGTTTGTTTTTTTTTGCAATTTTTACTTTCCTGGCTATTATATATAACAGATTGTAAGTATGACAAGCGGTCAAAAAATGACTTCCCAATATTTAAAAATTTTTGGATTTAGGACACCTTGAAATGTCAAGAAATGCAAAAATGTTTGAGGGTAATTTCTGTGTATCTTTGAGTGTGTGGTATGATTTTGTTCATCCTCTTTAAAGCTTTAAAACTTCTGTGCTTTTTGTTGAAGATTTCTTAAAATTTGCAGGGAGGTTTCTTTATTTGGGGAATTGATGATATTAAATTTTGGTGGTTAAAGGTCAAGGAATGGGAGATAATGGGAGTCGTATGTATCTCCAGTAGAGTTGGACGTAATGACAATTTTACTCGTTATTAGCATTTACCATTTTTTTAAAAATAAAACTCATCCCTACCCTCAAAATTAAGCTTTTTGCCATTTTATAATAGTTAAAAATATTAGCACTTTTTGGATAAAATATTATAACAGATGGTGTCACTAAAATTTTAAATGTTGCCAGAAAAGTTGAGCAACTTGTTGCTGGTTTATTAAGTATGTTCTCAAATATGTAGTGGTCTATAAAATAAGTCTCCACATATTTTTTTATCACAACTTGTATATGGTTTATAAACTCTAAATATTTTTTCTTTGGAAACTATTAAAAATTTTTTACTCTCTAGTAAAGATTTTAATCATTTCATCTATAAGAAAAATTTTTTTCATGATAACTATACAGTAATTAGTGAGAAATGTTTGAATTTTAAATTTTTATTGGATATTTTCTCTAATAAAGCAAACTTTAAGAGAGAATTAAATTTATTATTTTAAAAGTAAAAAATCTTTAAAAATAAAACTGTAAATAGTTTGATTTTTGTAGATAAGCAGAAGAGTTAATTTTTATTGCTTGAAATTGAAATTGTAAATGATTATCTTTTAAATTATCATTTAAATTATTAAACTTTACTAATATGTAACATAAGACAACAATATACCAATATTACTATATATAATCAAAAGGAACTATACATTTAATTATTAATGAATATATACTTATTATTTTTATACTTCTCCTGAAGATATGATTTTTAACTATTTATTTATTTGATTTTGAAGATTACATCACATTGGCTTCCATTGATTAGAGATCATTTAGGGGAGGAACATCATACACCAGTTGTACTTGTTGGCAATAAAGTGGATTTAGTTGAATACAGTTCTTTAGAGGTAACTATTAAAATTTAAATATAATAATTATATGCATTATATAGTAAGTAATCCACTGGAATTTGTGCTTTAGCTTATAAACATTTTTAATTTTTCAGCACTTTTACAATAATAATAATGGCCATAATCACAACCAAGAGTCTACAGTTAAAAGTTAACCAGTTACCATTCATTTTACTTTTACTACATGAATACTTATTGATTAACTTTTAACACTAACTCTTGATAAAAGGATCAAATATAAATAGTTCCAAAGGATTATCTTTGGTATCATGTATGTATTTACACAGATAAATTTTAGATACAAATTTAAATAAACATATATTCTATTGAACATAATGAACTAACATTATTTCTAGAACTGTTAGTTTGTGTTTAAATTTTTTACTTCTTAATAAGAACTTGGAGATGAGTCTTTAAAAATGTTGGAACAACTAGTTCTAAAGTGTTATAAGTGCAGGAAAATTAAATTTATTTATAAGTTACTATGCATTAAAATAAAGTTTCTTAAAAATAGCTATATATATATAATAATAATAATAATTTTTTTTATTTTTTAGATGATAATGCCAATAATGAATCAGTTTTCTGAAATTGAAACATGTGTAGAGGTATTTTTTAATTAATTTATTTATTATATTGATTACTTGTTGAAAATTTAAAATCAAATTATTTTGTAATATATAGTGTTCTGCCAAAACTTTAAAGAATATATCAGAGTTATTCTATTATGCACAAAAAGCTGTTCTTCATCCTACTGCTCCATTATATATTCCAGAAGAAAGAGATGTGAGTGCTTAAATATTTCATTAGTGATATGAATTACAGTAGAACCTCGATTATCCGGACTAATTGGGGATGAAGGTAGTCCGGATAAGGAAAAATCCGGATAATCGAAACAAATACTTTAATTTGTCTTTTAATGATAATACAACACGTTTTCTTTTCGATGACATATCAGTAATATTAAAAGTAAATACTGTATTTAAATCGTGATCAAATTTTCAAGAAACAAACGTTCGTATTGAATTTGGACTACTACTGACCAACGCTAACAGACTACCTATTGTTTAAAAGGCCCTCTGGTGGCGCAAGAAGACGGATTTTATAAAATAAAAAGCAGTTGAAACTGCATTTTTATGAATAAAAATTTGACAAACTATTTATCGTTTTATGACGAGTAAAATTTTTTCGTCGCGTTCGCGGCTTTTAAGTAATGCATAAACCTTCGAGGCGCGAGGCCCTTCGGACCGCGAGGCATAGGCGGTGGCCCACGTCGTCCATGCCTTACGCCGCCCTTGGTCATAGAAATGATGTAATTTGAATATAAATTATTTATAAATACGTATGTCAAGTTATATTTTTATTACTACATAAAATATTTTAAGAGTTTACGACCACTGTGCTGGGTGAGACGTTGTTGAAACAAAAAAAGTTATGCATTCCATCACGTACATAAACAGTGTCGTAATTCGCCAAGTGCAAATCAGCAAATTCGTAAAATTTTTGTTTATTTTGAACAATCCGGATAATCGAAAATCCGTATAATGGAGGTTCTACTGTATTTCTTTACATAATAATAAAAAATTATATCTTTAAATAAATCATTATTTATTCACTTTTCAAAGATAAAATATGGGCAAGTACTGTATTTTTAAATGATAAATGCTTTACATTCGATGATTATTAAATTTATGTTTGATTTATTACAGAAAGTAGGTTTAAAGTAATAATTATTATAAACGTTAATTACAAGTTGTCAATAATTGAATGATCGTAAAACAAAATTCAAATTTTGTCATTAATTATAAAAGATATTAAGAATAAAATTATAAAATTGTTTTTTGTTTCAGTTAACTGAAAGATGTAAGATTGCATTAACAAGAGTATTTACAGTAAGTTTATAAATTAATTTGGAATATTTTTATTTTTATTTTGTTTAATATGTTACTGAATTATATATATATAACTCTTTAGATTTGTGATTATGATAATGACGGAGCATTAAACGATTATGAATTGAATCAATTTCAGGTAAGATAACTTACATTTGATTAAGATCACTTAAGTTTTACATTACCTCTGTTCATTAAATATGTAAAAGTTAAAATGACAGATTTAAAGAGCACTATTTAATTAGTCTAAACCATTTTCTGGGTGCAAATAAATACATTTAGGACTACATAATTTGTAATTTTTAATTTATATGAGGAGTAAAAGTGATTGTTTTGTGTGACCTTGAAAGGTTTGTGTATGTACATGTGTGCATGCCAGGTTCAGTTTGTGTCTTGCAACATACCCAAATGTGTTATGGTGGAGAAAATGACCTTTGATTGATCAGCACGTTTATCACGATAAGTATGTGAACTTAATTGTCAGACTTTATAAGCACAATTTTACCCCCAATCAGTCAGGAGTTATTTTTCCCATCATAGCACATATTGGGTATGTGATGCAATATAAACAATACCTGTATATGTTTTAATGATTTTTGTTACATTGAATTAATAAAAATTTTTATCTTTTAATTAAATAAGCTTTTAAAGTAAATTTTTCCATTTAGCGCCGTTGTTTTAATAATCCTCTACAGCCTCAGGCGCTTGAAGATGTTAAGTCTATTGTTAGGAAAAATGTTCCAGATGGTGCTGATGATAATGGTTTAACACTGAAAGGTATATTGTACATATCTAATTATAATATAATCATTTTTGTGTCTAAGGAAATAATCAAAATTCTAAAATTATAAATTTCTAAATAATGTTTTAAAAAATTAAGTAAACAATGTATGCTTTTAAACTAGCTCATTAAACTTAGTTTAAATAAATGAAATTAACAAATTCAATATATTTTTGTAAAGAAAAATTTATATAAAAATAAATATATATAAATTTTTATTTATGTATTTAAACAAATATTTTTTTCTTTTATGTAGGATTTTTGTTTTTACATATATTATTCATTCAGAGAGGAAGGCATGAAACTACTTGGACAGTTCTTAGGAAATTTGGATATGATGATTCTTTAAATCTTGCTAAAGATTATACTACACCCCAGTAAGACCTTTTCTCTCAGTAACAAATATTTTTTCTTAGATCAATTGATTGCATTAACAGTCTTAATTTGTTTTTCAGATTAACTATTCAATTGGGATCTAGTGCAGAATTAACACATCAGGGATATCATTTTTTTACTACACTATTTGAAAAATATGACCAAGTAAATATATTTTGTCATTGTTAAATAATCAATACACTCCATGTTATCACAATTACCAGATTAGCTTTTTGTTACTTACTGTGAAGTACAATCAGATTTTCTGCTAAGCTCTTATGAATGCTGCTTATTTATCAGAATCCAAATCTTGCAAAATGTGCATGTGTGCGAATTCCTTATAACTTCTACAAATTTTATCCAGTCTGTATGAAATTTTGATTATATTCATTTTATGTTCTGGTGGAAAGTATAGGCTACTTATTTTGCAGAAATACTAGCTACAAAACAAATGATTTATCAATTTTGGATTGATGATCGCACTTATGTTGCAGTGATGTCAATGACCTCATTTGATTATGCTTGAAGACTGAATTTCTATTAAGTTGCATTTTTAAATATTTTGGCAAATGGTGTATTTTAAACTTACTTCATTAAATATAAACTTTAAAAAAGATAGCTGCATTGTGTCACTTCTACAAGAAATTAAAAAAAAACGTAGAATTCAAAAAACAATTCTATTATCCAATTGGAAGTAACAATCTAATGAGCCAACGAGCCTGTTATTCAAAATGCATTATTATGCTTCAATTATGTTTCCATGGACAGTATAAGCTATTGAATTTGTAGAAATATTAGCAACTCTTCTTGAATTTCTTTACTACTATCATTTCTTCAATCTCTACTTTCTCATAAAACATATTCCATCAAGCTTGATGGAGAATTTTGAGTATTCAAATGTTTTCTGAATAAAAATTTCAGAAGTTTAGAACACACATTCAAATACATTGTGCTTTTCAATACGGATTCAGAGCATATTCTGTGAGATTTGGTCTATGACAATAAATGAGCAGCATTTGTAAATGTTTCATAGAAAATTTCATCATACTTTATGGTAAACTGAGAGCTAATGTGATTATTTTTAAACTGTTTATATTTAATTATTATTTTCTTAAATAGCAATTAGAATTTTTGAAATTTTAGAAAATAGCAATTAGTATTACAGTAGTCTTTCCCAAATATTTTTGTATGTAGAGACTAATAATTTTCAGTTATTTTTTTAAGTCTTGCCTCAAATACTGTATATAAATGCATTGTGACAATTTCATCATAATTAGCATCTTATCAAGTTTGTGATATTCCATACTACTATGTAATAAGATATTTCAGTTTAAAATGTTTTAAAAATATTAAATTTGTTACCTTTTTCACTGTTTCTTCTGATTTTTAAGATTTCTGTTGACCTATATTTTTTCCATGTACTGTTCCTATAGTAGGTTGTGGATTGCATTTTGGGAAATGCTACATTAGAATTTGTTTTAATCTCATTTCAGCCATTTCTGTAGTGAGTTTTAAGATACAGTTCTGTTTAGATATAACAAAGAAATCTTTTAGAATTATGAACAGTTAAAAAACAAATTTCTCAAGTAAAATTTTAAAAATTATTTTCAAAAAACAAAAAAGAATTAGGAAAATTTTAATCCTAAATGAAATATAGTGTTAAGTGAAATTCAAGTGAGCTTAAATATAATTTTATGTTTATTAATTGACAGAATATCCATTTAAACTGTTGAACATTGAACTGAGACACATTTAATCAAGTTAGATTAGATTTGTTAACATGAGTTATTAGTTTACTATTAGTTACATAATACCAATTTTCAGTTCTGTTAAGTATAAATCTAATTATGACCTGATTATGTTGGCCCTTGATGAGAAATGAGGATTTTCTGATCTAAATTGCATACAAAAAATTATCACAAATTGAAATCAAGTTCTTGTAATAGATAAACACTTTATTATCTGGTTGATTACATTTAATTTGTTTGAATGCATTTGTGTTTTTCTTGACAAAATTTTTGTATAATTGTATCATTAAGAAATTTTGTAAAATTTGGTTATTATATAATTTATTTTATAATTTATAAATAAATATTAACTTAATATTAGCAGTAGGAAATATTCCATATCTGCATTTCACAGAAAAAGTAATAAATTAAATTTTTTTTGTTAAATTTTAATCAATAAAATATTTATATTAGTAAATATTNTTTACAGCATTACAATCTTATAAGGTAACGTATTTAGTTAAATTTCATATAATGTAAATTTATGTAAAAGATGATCTTTACATCTTTTACATAAAATAAATAATTATTCCAGGAACTGCTTGTGATATTTAATTTACTGAAATTCTTATAAGAACTGATGAGTTTAACCTATTCTATGTTGAAAATTTTCTCTGTTGTGTGTTGCACCATGTTGAATTTTTGTTGATATTAAGCCTAATGAAAATTACACGTTTTTGAAAAAATAATCGTATTGTTCAAAATTATTTTTTTATTTTGCACAAACAAAATAAATATATTAATAAATGTAAAAATGAAAAAAAAATTATATTTTGCAAGTTAGTTTTAATATAAAAATTATAACGACTAGCAACATCTAGTTTCAAAAACATTTTGATGCTGAAACGAGATATCTTGGGTCCACGGGTCAAGATCATTAGGCTATGACCTGAGATATGTCAGGAATACCAGCAAGTAGGTTAAAACAATGCTTTCCTTATCAAACATCTGTAATTTGTGAATTGATGTTCAATAGCTATAGATGCATTTCAAGACCATTTATTCCTCTTTCAGTATTACATTTAACAGTGTTCTAACAGTTTTGATAATACATCTTTGCAATAAAACAGTTGTAAAATCTTCCTTATATTAATAAACCATCTTGTTCCATCTGTGTATCCAATTTAAAAAAAATTGAGTTTAAATTGAGTGTTGAACTTTGACCGGACTAAAATATATTTAATTTTTTGAGATTTTGGATTTTTTGATGATGTATTTGATGGTTTTGTTTGACTACACAAAAGACACTCACAAACATCAAAACCAGTTAAAATAGAACAGACTTTACTCATGAACATTTTTAAATGGATGAAAATGTTCTTATGAATAAAGTCTGTTGGCATTTGAACTGGTCATGTTGTTTATGAGTGTCTTTATTACATTTAACCACTTAGTGCAGTAGTGGATCTTGACTACACTGTTTCCTTTTTCTATAAGACATTTGCTTCTACTCAAACATTTCATATCAATAAGTGAGACTAATGCAGCTTTATTAGATAATTACATGAAACTTCAAAATATGATATAGTAATGATTGACTTTCTTTTTTTTATAATTATGTAAGATAAATGCACTAATAATTGACACATTAATTAAGAAAAGAATATTCTATTTCTGCTGATAACATAAATATTTATTCATCTTTCTTTGGAATTGGAATGAACCCAAATAAAGGATATAGTATACAAATTATTTATTGATTCAGTATAAATACTTTAAACAATGTGTATTTTTTTAATTTGCACAAATGAATTATTTTAATCTGTATTATAAGAAATATAATTAAATTTTTTTAAACAAACAATTTTAAGTTAAAAAATTGATAATTTGATCAGTAAAATTTTTTTCAATTAACAGGATAAAGATAACTGCCTTTCTCCAGAAGAACAGCATGATTTATTCAGCATATGTCCAAAAATTCCATGGGGTCCTGAAATTGTAAATACAGTGCCTACAAATGATGATGGTTGGGTTACTTTGCAAGGCTATCTTGCTTATTGGACGTAAGTTTAAATATAATTGAACTAATCTACTGATTTTCTATTTATTTTTATATTAATTTTAATTTAGATTGACGACTGCATTGAATGTTCAAAAGACAATGGAGTATTTAGCTTACTTGGGTTATATAATTAATCCTGATGTTAATCAGCTTTCAGCAATTCATGGTAAGTTAGGAACAATTTTTTCAATACAAAAATTAACCCTGGGGTAGTGCAGTGGGGTGTTTCGCCACCCCAACGTTTTAAAAGTTGCACTATTCATAGATTTCGCAAGAAATATTTGTATCCTCTTCAGTAGCTTCATGATTTTATGTATAGAGCATGCTCAGAAATTACTACGATGCTGCAAAAATTCCAGTAAGAGAAAAACAACAGTTCTCAGTGGGGTGTCCAAATCACCCCACAGTATTAATTACGTTTTTTTTTAAATTTTACAAATATTTATTTAGTTTTTTTTATTTTAAAAATAACTATAATGTGACCACATTTATTATTTATAATATAGATATAATAATCAATGTGAATTAAAATAATTTAAGTTTATTTTAATTCAAAATGGCTGACTTTCATAAACACATTTAGAAAATACCAAACATAGCAAGTTGCTTGTCATTTGCACTGAGTGCCAAAGTACAATGTCAGCTGTTGAATCAGAGTGACAAAAATGCTTAAAAAACAATTTAGATTTTTACTATTGGTTTAATAATAAGATCTAATGTAATGAGTTTTGATAAATGTTGTTTTTTATTTTTCATGGATTTATGTACTAATATAATATGTAATCATACCTGAATATAATCATATGTATAATGACACATGCCTTTACCAAATAAATGAGTAAATATTTATGAATTTTTACTTATATGGTTTATGGACCCAAAAAAATGTCGGGGTGGACAAACGCCCCACTGCACTAATGCCGAAAAAAAACTCGGTGCACTAACGCAGGGTTAAGAAACATTTGTCCATTTTTGCAAAGGATTAAATAAAATTACAATTTTACTTGAACTTATTTTTTAAAAATTAATCAAATAAATAAGACTATTTTAAGATATGTTTTTTCTTGATTAATGCATTTTACTTATTGCAATTTAATAGTAAATTGCTGTTACTTTACATTATTTAAAATCTAAAATCAAATACCCTGTTTATTAAAAAGAATAAAAAAATTTTTAAACATGTTTCATAAATATAAATTAAATGCATTTTTAAATCTTTAATATATTAGGAATATATAACTTTAAAATATATATTATATATCATATGTAAATACTTCATTTTAAGATCTGTTTTGCATTGTCTTATCACCATCAATTATTAAATCTCATTGAATTATAGAACATAACATCTCAATATATTTTATAAATATAAGAACACAATAAATTAGGTTACAAATGTAAATTTATCAAAAAATAAGTAAAGATAATTTCTAACATAGATTGTTAAATTTTTAACAAAATACTTATAAACATTTGGGCACTTGTTTTAACTTTATACTAGTTCCTGAAACATGCTGCCAAAAAAAAATCTATTCTATATGTCAGACAAACATAACTTGCTTTAAATATTTTTAGTTAATTAGATTTGATATGAACTATTTTATACTTTAAAAAAATGATTAAGTATTTTATGCACGATTAAAAGAAATCTTCAGTAATAGTTATAAATATTGTGTAAATAATTTCAGTTACAAGAGACAAAAAGGTTGATTTGCAAAAGAAGCAAACAAGTCGAAATGTCTTTCACTGTCATGTTATTGGACCTCAAGGAGCTGGAAAAGTAAAGTTTTTAAATTTTATTATGTAGATTTTAATTTTATGATGTGTATAAATAAATTGTATAGAAAATTTAAGTTTTTTTTCTACAAAAGTTCTAAAATTATCTTTTAACATACAGTCAAACCTTGGGTTTCAAACTTCATTCATTCCTAAAAGTTGTTCAAAAACCAAAACTAATTTTCCCATAAGAAACAATATAAAATGGATTAATCCATTTCCGATCCCAAAACTAAAAAAATTTCTTTTACTGTTTTAGTTGTATTGCATGTGTAAAAATGCCTATAAAGGCAACATAATATATATATTAGTGTGTCCCTATATTCTGATTTCTAAAGTTTTGAATGCTCACCCATCCATTTTTTTCCTTTCACTCAAAAATGTCCATATTTAATTTCTCAGCAATTAATGAATATTAACCCATGCTGGCTTGAGCATCAATGTGTCAAAAACAAATCTGTACATGCTGTGCTTTTCTCAGGACTGGACTAGTCATTATACTTGGAGCACTGTCAGTTTGTCTTCAGTTTCTAGCTGTGTTAGATGTATTTGTGCACCTTTACACTAACATTATGTCATATGAATTGCACAGTCCCAAGGATAGTGTATTTTTGATAGGGAATGTGAAACATCAAATAATTGGAAGCAAACTGCCATTAAATAGATAAGTGCTGGCTGTTTTATTTTACAACATACAAGAGGTCAAAGCTAATTATAAGTAAGTGTGTGATCTTTTGGGAAAAGTGAGTAGGATATGCATCAAGCTCGATGGATGGCAAGAGCAATTTATTCCTTAAAATTATTTTTCTTAAGGTCAGAACTTAAACAATCCATCAGAGAAGAGAAGACTTAATGTGGTAATTCTCTTAAGTGCAATGTAGCTGTAAATGCCTGTAATCAAGAACTCTGCATCTTGAAGTCATTAAAATCATATGAAGTGATAGATAAAACCATTTCTACAGTAGCTTTAAAAAAGCATAGCTAAACTTGTATTTATCTGAAGAACTGACAGTTCTCTCTCTCTCTCTTTGATGATGACATTGACCTTTAAATCAAAAGTAAAATATTGGTCAATTTGGGCAGACAACATTGATGTACAGAGAGGAAATTTATTCCTCTGTGTGAAGAAATGGATAGCAAATTATATGGTAAGTTTAATTATTTTCTACTGTAATAGCATACTTTTATTTACCTTGTCTCATTGATTAGTTTCTTATTTTAAAGAAAACAATTGATGATTTTGTACTGTTTTTGCATGGTATGACCGGCATGATGGTTTATCTGGGGATCAGGAAATCAGATATTTTCATGTGATAAAAACTGGCATGCCTGTTTAAGTGATATTATACATCCCTCTCTATAGGGTGCATTAAAAAACGAACAAATTTTTATTCTGAAACTGTGAAACTGTCACCATTACAACAAAAACTATGATATATTTAATTTCTTCATTTTGTCTTCTTTCTAACAATGTAAAATACTTGTGAAATTCCAAAAATTTTTTGTATGTGTATTTTATTGTTAATTGATTGAAAAACACAAAAATAAACATACTAAATTTAAACTTGCTGTAAATTTTCTCCGCTTACATTAATTAACATTGGCTTTGTGTGGAATTTGAGAGAAAAGTGTTGTTTTTAAGGTCAGGGTAGATGGTCAGTGTAGCCCACACTGTTTAACTACTATTACTACTAATGTCGATAAGTCATCAATTGTTTTATTGTCTTGTAAATGAAAACTCTCTTTCAGATTTTGACAATATTCTTTTGCAGATATCGCCAAAAACTACTGCAAAAAAGAATTTACATAAAAAAGGAATTATGTAACAATAAAAAAAGACTTTTCTTTACTAGACATAACTGTTTACAAAATCTTTTTCTGAAATGGTAATGAGAAAAAATGCGTAGAAAAATACTTTAAAAATTTCCCACATTTATTCTCCACTACATAGGGATAGCACCATACCTGACTAACCCACTGACTGCTGAAATGTTAACAACTTAGTTTTGTTAGATCTGACTAATTTTATATTTTAGTCACAGTTTAACTGGCATGCTGGTCTCCCCCGTTTTTATGCGGAATGATGGTCATTCTGCAAAAATACGGTATAAATTCAAAGTAGAGGATTCTTTTCTCAGCTACGAATGGATAAAAGTTTTCTCCAGGAAAGTCCATCAACATGGAAAAACAACACTTTGTATTTAGCAGCCCAAAGGACATTTAACATGTTAAGAGTTGTAAATGACTGCTGAAAGAGCTGTTAAGTTATTGCAAGACTTTTGCAGATTATTGACTGTGAATGAAGAACAAAAGGAGTTTGTGTTGTGCTGTTTGCAAGACTATTGAAGGATATATCCAGATTGCAAAAAAGAAAGTATGCCTGATAGTTTCTCATATTGTAATTGAATGTTACAACAAGTATGATATCAAAAACTTAATAAAATGTTATATTTTGTAGTTATTGATTTTTTTACTGTTGCTTAATATCCCCCACATTGGTCATTATTTGTATTCAAGTTTTGAACTTAAGTTGCCATGAGTTAATGTCATTTTATCAAGATAAAACTTCATATTTGAGTAATTTTGACCAAATGTAAAAAATTTACAGGGTGGGTACAAACATTTTGACAAAAAATTTTTTTTTTCAAAATAAGAGAGACCCTAATATATATTAAAAGCAATTTAGAAGTTAATGGCACTGTTTCATTACTGCCAACCAAAACTAACACTTTACAAAGAATTGCTATAGAGAATCAACTCTGACTGTCTCATGAAACAATCAAGACAGACGACAAAAACTTTATCCACACTTTCTGAAAGAAATTTTAATTGATTGCTTTTAATTTAACTGTGGTATGTACTGAAAAACAGAAATAGTATCTTTCCTGCATGCACACTGAAATAATTTAAATAGCAGCGTTATTGATGATTTGTATCTTGATGTGAGGAGATCTCAGTGCCATTAACTTCTAAATCGATAGTCATTGATTGGTCAGGCCATTAACTTTCTTTAACATAGGAAGTATAGGAACTTGGCCATTGGTAGCTGGCTCTATTGATTAGCTTGTTCAACAACAAAGTTATCATACAGCAACTGGGACAAGAATGAGTTCAAAATATGTTTGTAAACTGAATTGTTCAAAAAGCAAGGCATTTGAAACTTGAGGTTTGACTGTATTTACAAATATTACATGACTATAATTAGAATTTGATATTTAATCTTACAAATTTCAAAAATTAAATGATTATGTAATATTTTTCTGAATATTTCAATGAAATTGAAATGAAAATCAACATTAATTGTAAAATTTAAAAACTTTTTTATTCTACATTTGACTTAACAAGTTTCCTGTATGAACTGACTAATCTAAAATTATGCCTGCCTTGTCAAACACTAAAATAAAAGTGTTATTTCATAAATTGCCAGTAAATGATCCTGAATAGCATTTTGTGAAAAAAAATGTTTAGTCCAAAATAATGTTTGGCTTATTAATCAGTTTGCATAGGAAACTCAATAATTTAAGTATCACAATGCAGTTTCAGGATTGACTATTCTACAGTTGATGTTGATTATATCTGTACTTGTTTTTCAGAACTTTTCTTTTCAGATGACTATAATTTTTTAATTGAAACTCTTCTTATACATAATATATTTCAATGCATTGATCAAACATTTTTTTTTAATAGTTGAAAATTATTAAAATTTAATATTATTTCTCAATTACTTATATTTATGTAGACTTCATTTATGCAAGGATTCCTAGGAAAAACTTTAGAAGAACAGTCAATTATTAATAAACTTCATCTATCACAATATACAATAAATTCAGTTCAAGTTTATGGTCAAGAAAAATATTTATTGGTTAGTATAAATTAATTTTTCATATCATTGTTTTTGATTTCTTAAGTATTTAAACTTTTTAAATTTTTTACTTTATTCTTTCAGCTACATGAAATTGATATATTTGGAATGAATGATACTTTGGCTCCACCAGAACTATATTGTGATGTTGTGTGCCTCATGTATGATTCCAGTCATCCTTACTCATTTGAATATATTGCTAGGATATTTTTGGCAAGTTGTATAATTATTCTACTTTAAACAGAATAAATTCTAAATTTCATAATATTAATTATTTTGTTATCAATTTTCTTAAAAATTTTTCAAGATACTAATTCTTATCACTTGTTCTTAAGTGTGAATATCTTTCTTTTATAGAAACATTTTAATGAAAGTAAAGTTCCAGTATTAATTGTGGCTGCGAAAAGTGATCAACCCGTTGTAAAACAAGAATTTTCTCTACAGCCAGCCCAATTTTGTAGTAAATATAAACTGCCACCTCCACAGCCATGTACCGTCAGCGGTCGTGTTCGAAAAGACATTTATATTAAACTAGCCACAATGGCTGCTTATCCGTAAGTGTCTTAAAGCATCAATATTTTCTTAATAATAAATTGTTATGATATAACTCAATATGATTAATATTCTGTTTTATTTTTGCTTATTTGATTTGACAATTTTCATCTTAAAATGTTTTTAACATAATTATAATATAACAATTTGTTATTTGTTTATTGTAATAAATAATTATTGCCTGCCAAAAGTATTACATATAGATTTTCATTAATGTTATTTATTTTTAGGCTCTTCACAAATATTAATCAAAACTATTGAAACTTAATTTATTTGTTTACAGATATTTGAAATGAGATTTTAAGTGTTACAAGATTAAACACTGTTTTGTAAACTAGTACATTGAGTCTTATTTTAGCAAATAATCAAAATTATTATTAATGTAACTTTAAAAAATAGCATTAATATACTGTATATATAAAAGTATCTGTTAAGCTATTTTTTCATATTTTATTGGGCTGCAATTTGAAATAATTGTAGACCTACAAATTCCCAATTATCATCCATCGGTCTGTCTTTCCTTAATGTCAAGAATGGAGTTAGGTAGATGAAATCCAAGACCAGATACGGAAACCATAGGGGCAGGAGGCCCTAATTAACTATATATGAACTTCAATGAAAACTGGAAGTCATGTTATTTCAATTCAAAAGTTTTTCCCTGAAAGGTGTTAGATAAATGACTGGCACAACTCTATTGTTAAAGGAAAAGTATGATGAACAAGGGCAAGCCACTATAGTACTAATTTGATGTGGAGAGCATATACAGTATTGTAAATGAAATAAATTTAAAATATGATAAAAATTACAGTCCAGCATTGTGATGATGTTACAATTAATAATTTTAATTTATTATTTTGCTACAAAGCTTGTATATTTGGTTATTTTAAATACCTCTAGCACTCTAATATACATAATCTTTGGATTGAGAAATTTGCTTGGCCAACCAGACCTTTTTCTGTATTATGAAGCTTTTCTTTTTAACATTAATTAATGTTTTTGGTTGTAGATTTAACTAAGATTTTTTCATCAAAAAGGAAATATAAAAATAATGATTAAAAAATGTCTTTAAAGGTTAAAATTTACATATTTTTTAAAATTTATGATTGATGTCTGATGACACTTTAAAGTACAGTAGCATCTGCTTGTATTGTCATGCCAAAATATGTTGTTTTAAAACTTCTATATCTCCTTTCAAGTACATACATTATCCAGCTGAGATTCATGAAACAAACTGTACTGCACTTGTTACAATTTTATCTAACTCTGTTCTCTTATATTTACTGACAAAATGTTCTTCCAGAATTCATTCTTGATAATGTGAAACCTCAATTAAATGAGTCTCAGTTAGCTCTATTGTACCTACTTTAATACAATCTAGATTTTATTTGAAAATAAAATTTCAAGTTTAAGATTAAGCAAATGAATACAACTTTTTGATAGTTGGAGAAATATAGGGACAAATATAAACATCTTTAACTTGATAGTTATATATTAAAGCTAAACAATTGATGGATATAATAATATAACATACAGTAATATAATATAGTATAATCTGGCAATTATTTGGCTTTAAGAAATATAGAGTATCTAACTTTCTCTATATTATGTTTATATAAAAGAATTAAAAAATACGCAAATGAAATTTGTCAAATAATGCTTGTATCATCTTAAAATATCTACTTTATTAGGAAATTTGTATATTTATTTATTTATGTGTACAATGTTCTTTTTTGTATTTAAGATAATCGAAAAAGTAGAAGTATAATTGCAAATAATGTTACATGGCATTCATAATACTTTTGGCAGGTTAGAATATCAATAATGTTAGCTTAAATAATTGAATAACTTTCTATAATTAATAAATGAAAATTATCAGATTAATAATAATTATAATTTGTTTTAAAACAGTTAAATTTTCTTTAAAATTATTAAAAACGAATTGTTTATAGTAAATTAATTTTCAAGAATACGAAATTTTGATGAGTCTTGCTCATTTTATGTTAACCACGTAGCAGTGAGGGACGGATATATCCATCCAGAGTGATCGTGTGGCAGTGGTGAGGGACGGATATATCCGTTAAATTCTTTTGGGGGCATCTCCAAAAAACTACCACAAAAAAAATTCACCTAAAAAATGAATTATGTAACAATAAAAAAAGACTTTTCTTTACTAGACATAACTGTTTACAAAATCTTTTTCCAAAACAGTAATGAGAAAAAATGCGTGGAAAAATATTTTAAAAAATTCCCATGTTTATTCTCCACTACTTTGGGATAGCACCATACCTAACTATCCCACTGTTAAAGGTTAAAAAAACAAGCAGCAAAATTTTAAAATTTCTTAAGAATATTTAATATATTAACAATAATGTAATTTATAAATGAAACTATTATAGTAGAGTATTGATTATCTGAAACAATTTGGGACTGGGTTGTTTGGATAACTGATCATTTATGAAAAAATATATTAAACACAAAACTGTACTGTCTATATTTTATATCATATGTCTTACAAATACATACCTTACATAAAGTAGTACAGTGGAACCTCGGTATACAACCTTAATCCATTCCTGGTGTTTGGACTTATACCAAATAGGATGTATACCAAACCAACCTTTTCCATAAGAAGTAATGTAAAAATGATTAATCCATTCTCATGTAAAAAAAAAATGGCTGGCTTTAAACACCTCGCTTTCCTGGCTAGTTCCTGCTTGATTTTTCATGAGATCAGCATGTATCCTTTTAGCTTTCTCGCAAATAATNGTAAAAAAAATGGCTGGCTTTAAACACCTCGCTTTCCTGGCTAGTTCCTGCTTGATTTTTCATGAGATCAGCATGTATCCTTTTAGCTTTCTCGCAAATAATTTCTTCCTATACGCTGTTGCCAGCATACTGTTTTTCAGTTATCCAAAGCAAAAGCAATTTCTCAACATGATCTAATGTCTTCGATCTCTGTTTAGAAATAGATTTAACCCCTTTTGCAACGTTAGCAGATTTAATAATGTCTTTATTTTTAACGATTGTCGATATCGTCATTCTTGGAATACAGTATGCAACAGTTAAATCTCGAACATGCATGCCACCTTTATATGAGAAATATAAAGGTGGCATGTTCTCAACAGTCTTCTTTTTTCAGTTCCATTGTGATTCTAGTCATTTTTTTATTTTTCTGTTGTCTTTTTGCAATTCATGATTAATAAAAATAACATTTTACTTACAAATTAAAATAAAAAGAAATTTAACAAAGTTATAAACTGTAGTACCGCGAATGTCTAGTCTAGTCTGGTCTAATACACCGATAGTGCTAGTTGTTCATAGATGGCACGTATAATTGAATTAAGTCATATACTGAACAAAAGTCATATATCGAGCAAAATTTGTTTTGTCCAAACAGGATGTATTCCGAATTGGACGTATAACTCTATTGTTAAAGGAAAAGTATGATGAACAAGGGCAAGCCACTATAGTACTAATTTGATGTGGAGAGCATATACAGTATTGTAAATAAATTTAAAATATGATAAAAATTACAGTCCAGCATTGTGATGATGTTACAATTAATAATTTTAATTTATTATTTTGCTACAAAGCTTGTATATTTGGTTATTTTAAATACCTCTAGCACTCTAATATACATAATCTTTGGATTGAGAAATTTGCTTNAGCAAAATTTGTTTTGTCCAAACAGGATGTATTCCGAATTGGACGTATTCTAAAGCAGACATATACCGAGGTACCACTGTACATTAAAGTAGGCCTACAGTTTAGGTTGGGAGGGAGGGAGTGCTGCAGTAGTGGAAATTTGAATTTGTCAATTGGAATGCTTTCAGTTAGCTGATGTTTCGGTTGATCGGTATTCGGACAATCAATGCTCTACTATAATTGTAGGGAATGACTTTATCTAAATATTTTACAGTTAATTATTTAATTGATAATTTTTGACTCTCAAGTAAATTTTAAATTACAGTGGTGCCTCGTACAACGTACTTAATCCGTTCCAGGTGCACGTCCAAGTGAAACGTCCGTTATACGAAACGCATTTTCCCATAGAAATACATGTTAAAACATATAATTCGTTTCGCAGCATAAAATAACCGTACTGTACCATAAAAAATGAAAATGGAGCAGACACCAATTATGCCGGGTAGTCAGATTTTGTGAGGAGGAGGTGGAAGAACACTTTCTTTACACATTCATACAGATACAGACTTTTTACGCATTGCAGCGGGTCTTTTTTTTATTGTTTTTTAATCGGAGTCAGATTCAGGAGAGGCTACCGGAACTTGCAGGGTCAACTTCTCTTGTTCCATCCTTTGTTTTTTTGTCTGCTGGCTTCTTGAAAAACATGACCAAGGTGGTCTGTTTTTTTTTTCTTCTTTAACACCTATCGGAAATGACGGACAAAGGTGTCATCGTAGAGATCATTGATCCTGTTGGCCTCAGCTATGTTTGGATAATGAGTGTTGGTAAACTCCTGAACCTCTCCCCATTCGACAAGAAACTTTTTGTCAACTTTCACTCCTGATGATTTCTTGCTTTGTTTCAATTGAAATCACCTTTCTGTTTTTTTTTTAGAAGCCATGATGCATTATAAATGACTTAACTTGCCAGATTATATGATACGAATAATTCTTTATTAATTAAGATCACTAAACACTTCTACGAGCTACTCTCGCTCCGTTTGTTTTTTACAACCTCTTTTCGTCCCGCTACCTCGGCATCTACACAATTACATTTCGTTTATTTGCATCGTGAACATATACTGTATTACATTACATTAAATGTTTATTTAAATCATCAACATATATTACATTACATTTCTACTTCAGATATACTAATAATACATTCTAATAATACTAATATATCCTAAAAATAGCAGATTGTCATTGGCAACGGCAAAAGAGGGGAAACATCATTCGCACTTGTTCGAAGAAAGTCCATTGTTCGTCTCACGTAACTGCCGAACGGAAAGTACGTTGTTTGCAGCAAGTCCGTTGCTCGAGTCACGTAACGGTCAAACAGAAAGTCCGTTATTCGCAGCGTCCGTTATTCGAGGCGTACGTTATACGAGGCACCACTGTATGTGAATCTCACAATTTTTCTTCATGTAATAGAGTCAGAAACTTTTTAAAAAATTTTTGACATCAGTTTAATCAACTTATTCTGAGTTGCTGTTATAATTTTACAGTTTTGAATCAACTGCAGTTTGATTAATTTTTATTAAATGGTTAAACTCTAAATATGAGAATTATATAAAATATTTTTATGTTGTGAAAAATATGTTAGAAAAAGTATTTATTTTTTTTAAATCAGAATATAAAATAAAACAGAACATTAAAAAAAATCAAGTTCTAGTGTTTCAGACTTGCATCTTTCCTTTAGCAGGGGTGCACAACCTGCGGCCCGCGGGCCACATACGGCCCCCTATCAATGTTTATGCGGCCCGCGGATGGTACAGGCCAAATCCCTTCTTTCGAAGTTTCTAAGTGTAGAACTTTTTCCCTTTCACAAAGTCATTAGCACCCAACTGTTTTATGACTTTCCCTGAGGTGAGAAATGGGGGATTGTTCTATAAATAAGTCTATTTTTAGCTAACACTTTCTGCTTTAGATATCGAATATTTTAAAATGATGTTAGAACGTCATTTCCGATGTTATCGGGAAGTTTCTATTTTGGCGGAAAATCTTCAATTTTATGCTTCGGAAAACTTGCCTATTCGTCTAAATAGCGTCAAATAACAAAAATAAGTGAAAATAGCGCTGAAAAACCATGAAAATAACGATTTTTTAGCATTTGTTTACATTCTAGATTCTGATTGGTATAGTCGAATTTGAATCAATCTTTTCTGAAAAGACGCTTATTCGTCAACCTAATGTCATTCAAACTAGAAAAAAACTAACCAGAGTTCAAAAAGGAATGTACAAAAAGCTATAAAACCAATAATTTACAACAATATCTCTCCATAGACAAAGAATAGAAAAAAAATTTTTCACATCAAATTTATTATTATTAAGTTGGACCAAGAAAATTAATACTGTAGTTGGAATAGAGTCATTACGACTAAAAGGAAGCCATTTGCATTAAAATATTTTGGATTTAATAATTATTACAAACCGCGTCAAGCCATAAACTTGTCAACAAAGAGGGTTGTAAAATGATTCCGTGTAGCTAGAAAGCTGCGGTTTTTTTTGTTTGAAAGAAAACAGATATATTTAGGTTATTTAAGTAGTAAATTAATTGGAACTTTTTATTTACTTTTATTTTTACATTCTTTTTTTCGTAAATTTAAAATTAAATTATTATTTTTAATTTTTCACCTTGCTGAAAAATTACCTTGGGGACAGGCAAAAGGAGTTAGTCCAGTATCATTGCATAATTCACCAACAGCAACTTTGTGCAAAGAAGCTGGGATTTGAACGTCTGCTGAAAGATGTCTATGATACTGTGAACTTAATCTGCCGTCATGGACTCAACCATCGACTCTTCACATCATTTCTTGAAGAAATAGATGCTGATTATGCTGACCTGCCCACGTATACTGAAGTTCATTGGCTGAGCAAGGCAACAGTCCTCAGGATTTGTGGAGCTATTGGGGCCTATTATCACTTTCCTCAAAGAACGGGGGAACACTACAAGGAATTTGGAGGGACAAAGATGGCAGTGTGATTTAGCTTTCCTTGCTGACATTACTGCTTATCTAAACGACCTTAATTTGAGATTGCAGGGAAAGATGCAACTTGTTTCTCAGTTGACAAGTAACATCAATGCATTTATGACCAAACTATCACTTTTCAAGTCCCACATGCAATCAGAGAACTTTACACACTTTCCACATTGCAAGGCCATGAAAGAGAAATACCCACATATGAAGATGGATTACTCTGACCAAGTTAACACCCTCCTTACATCATTCAATGAGAGGTTTGGTGAATTCCAGAAATACAAGATCTACCTGCAACTTTTTTCAACTCCATTTGATGTGAAAGTGGAAGATGCCCCTCCAGATGTCCAACTTGAGTTGATAGACATCCAGTGCAGTGATGAATTGAAATCACAGTTCAAAAATTCTAATCTCCTCACATTCTACAAAGAACTGCCAGATACATCATTTCCAAAACTGAAAGACAATGCTCGATTTTGTGCAAGCATGTTTGGCAGTACCTATGTATGCGAACAAGCATACATAGGTACGGCCAAACAAGCTTGCAAGTTTTCGCTTATGAATTTAAACAAGTGCAAAACACGGAACAGGTTAACCAACGAGAATTTGGAAAATCTGCTGGTTGTTTCAACATTTGCCATTACGCTAGACATCAAGAAGATTGCCGCCAGCATCCAATCTCAGCCATCACATTAATCACTTGGAGGTCCGGCCCCCAGTCAGTAAACTTAATCCTAATTTGGCCCTTTTTCAGAAAAGGTTGTGCATCCCTGCCTTTAGGGTCACATGATGTTTATGCTAGAATGTTAAGATCATTCATAAATAATCACATTTAATATTAAACAAATTTAACTATTACACTATCTGCAAGAATCACAATGAACTTATTCCTGTCACATCCGTTATCAAATCAAACAGCAGTAACATTAATTAAAATACGAAACGAGTTTAATGTATTAATCTATAATGTTAAATACATGCATTGAAATAATTCTGATCAAAATAGTATTCAAATTTCCTGAGAAAATTATATTTCCAAAATGAGAGAAAATTAAAGGCAGCACATCCTGTTCTGTTTGAGATCCCTGTCAAATGAGAAGGCTTGACTACCTTGTAAGTTTAAAATTCCTAGGTGATCTTGCTTAATTTAAATGACTTCTTGACATTTTAAACTAGTTTAACTTTCCTAGTGTAAATGTATTATTAGATTATAGAATGATGATAGCTTTCATTGTGTAAAATAATAATATAACTCCAACAAAGCCTTTAACCCTGATGAGCTTTCTCATTTGAACAGAATGAAGCTATTCCTGATCAATATCCTAACAAATGGATTATTTTAACACCATTTCTATAATAGAGTTAACCTTTAAATAGTGTAATGAAATAATATCACAGCATTCATCAAATGATGGTGTCAACTTGAATTGAAATGCATTTTGTACAAACCTTATTTTGACTATTTGAGATAAATTTTACTCTAGCTAATTACTCTGTCACATAAACATTGTATTCATATGGTAATGTGCTACAAATGATTATTTCTGTGGTGTTCGGTAATATTCTAAGCATTCTCAATCAGAGCAAGTTTGAAAGAACTTGAACTTGTTTTATATGCATTTTGTTTTGTATTTGCTTAAAGCAAAATACTTTTTTCTGCTTTTTTAAATACTTATGGAGTTGTTTATGTATTTTTAAATATATAATAGTAAATTGGAATAAAAAAAAACCTACATATAAAAAAAATTTTGTCAATTCAAAGAAATTTTGATACAAATGCTTTATTAAAATGTCGCTTAAAAACAAATGTTTTTAAAATTCATTTGAGGTTTGAAATTTAAAAAATAAAAATAAAAATAGATTTGGCTATTTTAATTTTGAAAATTTTACAGAACAAAATTTCTTTCAGTTGACTATTAAACACAATCAATAATCAGAAGAGACAATATGAAAAAAGTCGAGTAATGATATAGTAAATTAATAAGTAGTACATAAATTTTTCCATATTTCTTCAGTCTTTTCAAAGCTGCGTGGAGACTGTTCTATCGGCACAGGTGTGTACAAAGAATCGGTGGGTCAAAAGGTGTCTTTTGTTCCTTAAATAGGTTTAACTAAGATATTTTTTTTTCTCTCTTTTTGTTTTACCTTTCCATTCTGGGTTGGCAGAAGTCTGAGACGCTTGGTCCACGTCTTGCTTGTCCGACCATCTCCGTCTTGGCTGTCACAGTATTTGAGGTTGTAAAAATGTTCTTATCAAGTTGAAAATACATAGTTAGTTTAATTTAATTTACAATTAAACAAATTAGTAATTATAATTTTATTTTATTTATTTTAGTATATTTTATTTTGGCATTTTAATCTTTTGGAAGTATTTATATAAAAATCTGTATCTTTTTTAACTTTCGTTGTTATTATTTTACAAAAGGTAACTAAAATTGTGACACAAGCCAAGTCGAACATTATTCCCATCATCGCAGAAATCGATCCCGTAAACAATTTAAAACATCACTTTGCCAAGATACTATATACTATTTAAAAAGAAAATTTATTTAGCAGTTGTCAACCTTTCATTGCTTTGAAATTTTAAGTAAAAAATTAGATTTTTTACTAACAATTAAACAAAATCTTTGAATTTTTGAAAATATTTGAGATGTTTTTCAATTATCTAAGAAAAAATTACTTTATTTTTAGTATTTTAAGCACATAAAATTTATAAATTAAAATTTCTTAACATTGAAAAATTACAAATAATTTCTAATCAAAATATAATGCTAAAGCTTTCTAAATCTGTAAAATGAAAAATGATCTCTACAATGAAAATACATAGTTTACATCTGTAATATTGAAAGATTGAGAACTGCTACAATTAACATTAATTATAATAACCAATCATATATCTGAATTGTGAAATTATTTTGGGTTACATTTTAAGTGAATTTTTGATTAAATTACAAAATTTCACCTTAAGATAAGCCTGTATCATTGTGCTAAGACTTAACAATTACAAAAGAATTGTCTAATTGATTTCTAATTGTTAATCTTAGCACAAGGTGGTGGCATCTCCAAATATCTAGATCAATTTTCATTGTTTTTGATTTATTTTAAATCAAAAATTAGTTTAAACGTAACCTGAAAATAATACAGCCATTTAAATTTATGATTGGCTATTAAATGGGCTTTGGTTATATTTGTTAATTATAATAATGTTTACTTGGAAAACAATAAGTTATAAATATCATGATGGCTTTTATGTATTACAATTAATTAATGTAGAAACACTACAAATACTAAACTTCACATCATTTTAGTAAATATGAAAGTTTATTAAAGAAAAGATGTATTTAACATTAAATTGACAGCAATTTTAATTTAATAAAACCTGTTTAAAATGAAATTTGATGGTGCCAGCTAGAATTTTGTTTTATAGCATGTAGAGTGTTGTATTAATTTTCATCTAAAGTATTTAGGAGAAATGGCAGTATTGCATTGTCACAGATTTCCAAATAATGAAATTACAGTTTTAAACAAAGAAAAAATAGTAGACTAATTCTTGTCATCAAGAAATCAACTTGATCCTACATAGCAAATTGTTCTATTCCATGGTTTATTTTTTGTTTACTAGAAGATCCATTTTTACACAGTTTTACATTTTACTGTACTTAATTAAATTTGTGATAGAATAGAAAATTACACCTAAATGCAAAATTTTCAGCAAAGAAACACTTAACTTCAATGTTTGAATGTTTTCGGCTACTATTTTATCAGCCCTCTTCAGGAAATGTAAAACAGGAAAACTGTTCTATAAATAGAATGTAGCTGCCTTCTAATTTTAAAAGTTAAATTTATGATAAAATAACATAGCAGTAAACCAAAAGCCATTTTGATATTTTTATTGTCATATTGTTTTTAAGCTTCCTTTGCTAAACTTCCCCAGAATGGAATTTGTTTTGCTTTGATTTTATTCGTTTTATAACTAAATTAGAGTTTTGCTTACTGCTTTGAATTTTGTTGTCTTGTAATGTGGCATGGCAGTCGATTAATGCTTTTCTAGCTGAAAGTTTTACTTGTAACCCACCCCTGCATCTGCATGATAATTATTTTTGTGTTTTGCTGGGTTCAGTTTCTTATTCAGCACCATCTTAAAATCCAATTAAGTTAGTTAATCTTTTTGTATGTTTTATTTTTATAGCAATCTGAAACACTTGCCTCTGTCGCAAGATTCTACGATGTGGGTCAAAGCAGGCATAGGAATGGTAGCCGTGGCACTCGTCAGTTTTTTCTTTGTAAAATTTTTAAAGACTTCAGACAGGTAAATGCATTTATTTTTACAATTTCAAGAGGAAACAGTTCACTCAATCCTCTCTTATATTAACAGGTAGTGACGACGAATACCTAGTTGACATCTGCAGAATTTGTCTTAATCTTCCCACTTCAAAACAGGCCGCGTACTCATTAAATTTTCACCGGAATTACATTGCAGATATGTTTACTTAGGTTAAAGAAACTTTCATATATTTTGTTAACTTTGAATCATACATAATACCTGCCCGACAAACAGGTAGAGCAGTAGTATGCAAAGCAAATGGGCAGTTTCCAATGTCTGTAGGACCAATAAGTAATATAACGCAGGAAGTAGCATCAAAGACAAAACACCACTTAATTTAAATTCATTTGATTTTGTTTCAACATATCATTAGCTATATCTTTCGGTATCTTTGATATGTACATTTTAATTGCAATAACAATAATAAAACTTATACATTTGAGAATATTTTATAAGTTGTACAAGTTTGTTTTGGATCCAAACAAGTTAAAGTCAAATTTTTCACCATTTAAAATTTTATAGAACTCTTAAAAACAGCATTTTGCCAACTTTTTACAGTTGCCGTTTATTCAAATATACAATCTGTACAATTAACAATAATGTTCATAAACCTTGCTTGTTTATATAAAATAAAAAACTTAATAACAAGTTGAAGGAATTTAAGGATGCAAAAAGTTGGTGTGTTAATTTATTAGAAGGATTTCTTTCTTTATCAAAGACATGCCCAGATTTGTCAATAGTATTGGCCAAAATGTCATTAAGCAAAGAGTATTTTAGAAGGATATGTATATATCTCATGGAATAAACTTGTGCATACTTTTAAAATATCTTGTGTTTTTTTTTGTTAATATGTAGTGATTTGTTATGTAGAATTCCATTCTCTCACTCAATAGAAAAAAATCCTTTAATTAAATTGCATGGGATTATAATACGATGCAACTTGAGATTCAGAAGTAGAAGTTAGCGATAGAAATTTGCATATCTTAATTATGCAATTCAATATCATCGTGATTACTTTTTATATCTGTTTTAAAATGAAATTTTGAAAAGGACACTATCAAACCTTTACACTTTGTATTCTAAGATAGGCATAATTCACAGAATTATTGCTACTTTAACTTTATATGAATGTAAAGTATTACAATTGTTTCTTGAGAAAAAACACAGATTTTTTTTCTGCGTAATGTATATATTGAAACCATTTATATTTAAATAAATAATATCAAATAACATGAGTGTGCAGAAGCAATTCTTCTATATTCTCAAGTCTGTTTAATGCTGATAAATTGTATTGTGAGTTTACAATGTTATTGATAAAAACAAGGAAGTATCTAAGTTGTAAAAAGTAAAGTTTTACAGACAAGTAGACTCATTTGGTTCATAGATGACAAAGACTTCACTGAACACACTAATTCTTGTCAGGTTGTGAATTATCAGCAAGTTCAGATATTGTTTCAGTCAGAAATGCCACACAATTTTTGGGTACTATTATTCTAAAGACTGATGAGTCTGATTAGCCCCAAATTTGGATTAAAAATGGGAAGGGTTGATGAGAGGAAGGGGGATTTGACTAAAATGAAAGTAGCAAATATCACAGGAAATGGGACTAATGATGCTGAAGGAGAAGAAGATTTTTGATCTGTAAATGAAATGATCAAAGTTGTGATTTATTACAGAATATAAAAAGGTGATTTTAAGAACATAATTTTTATAATGAATCATTTACATATTATATTAACACAACTATCAATTAGTCATATGTAGCATATTCAAATTTCCATATAAATTGGTAAATTAATACAATAATGAAGCATAAGATCTTAGTCACATTACTTTTTGTTTAATTTCATAATACAGTTTGTTTTGTGAGCAGAATTTAGTTTGAAAAACCACAGATAATAGGGTAAAAGTACTTGACACACCAAAGAGATCTATTAGTCATATGTTCAGTGAAGCAAACTGTTTTGACAGCTATCTACAGAAAGTTACTAAAATATTGGCCCAACTTGGATTTCCATTTATTCAAATCATTTTGATCAATTTGTGCTTAAGTCTGGACTTTCCGGACACCATACCTTATTGTATCCACATTGAATCCATTGTTCATTGGATGTAATCTTATGCATAAATGTACAATTTATCGACAGAATTTACATTTTATCTTTTCAATTTGAAGTGATAAACTATAATTTTAATGAAACACATTTAAAATTCTTCTGAATCTTTGTTACTTTAGATGTTAATAAAATTGGTATTTTATATTTCAAAATATTTCATTTGTAATTTTTAAAATAAAGGAATTTCTCTACAAAAAAATTAATTTCAAGATCTCTCCAAATTCATTTTAACTNCACAAAATAAAAAAGAAAATAATATTAGTCACATGTATTCACAATTTATAATTACAAAGATCAGCACACGTACACACCTATTCGTCCGAGAATCGTCGCACATCTGAGGGTCTGACCCTGCCTATCCTTCTTTCTAAGCGCTCGTCTTTGCTCTTCCCTTTGTCTTTCCTCTATCGCTCTAATCCATGTACGCCTGTGCATACATCATAATATGTACGCGCTCACAATACTTTCGATTCGTCACTTTTCCGTCCTAGAGTTCCCATTTTACAATTACGTGACTCAGCCTGGTGATAACGGAGAAAAGAGACAGATAGGACGTCGATATAAGTCACAGTTATGATTTCACAGATTCGAGACAGCTTGATAGCCCGGCAGTGTTAACTCAATGAAATTTCAAAACGTACTGAAGCGCCTTCAAAAAATGTACTATTTTCCTTCAAAATGTACTATTTCTATGAATACTTTGTTTACGTGCCTATATAGGGGAGACCGGGGCAACTTCGGCATGCGGGGCAAGTTTGTCAAGCGCTTTTTTTTTTAAAAACAAATTAAAAAGAGACTTTGGTTATAGGTTAGGCAGTTGAGTTTTATTGGTGGCTTGTTGAGTTTAGTGTTTTTATTGTTCTCCAACAAGCGTAGTTGAATTATCAAGCAAATTTTCATTTTCNTATTTTCCTTAAATTTACGATTTATGTATCCGTTTGTCATAAAAATTTGTCTTTCCACTTTTTTCCCGAGACTACAAATATTCGAGTACAAAGTAACCGGTTTCGACTTATTTCTACTTAAGAAGTAGTAAAATAATTAAGAGATTAGGGAATTGGGGATATAAATAAAACCCTGCTGTAAGAGCCGAAATTTTACTTAAAAGGCTAATCAAACCAATCTCTAGCCGAGTAGTAAATTGTAAAGATAATTACTCGAAATGCATCTTGGCAATAAATATAATATTTAATAAAGTGGATATATTGATAGTCTATTGCCTTATTAGACTACTACTTTGTGTATGAGAGAGAGTAACAAAGAAAAAGGCATAGCGTCATTATAAAAAAAATCTTAACAATTATAATTTGAATTTTTATTTATTAGTTACATTGTTTTCAAAACCATTTATTTCTTTCTGTCTGTAGACACCTGTCAAATAATGTGATGACATATACCACTGTGTCATTTGCAGTTGTTGTTTCAATGTAGATTAATGATTCATACATAATTCCAAATATTGGAAAATGNTAAAATTTTATGACATACCTTGATGTACTTTCTTCCTTTTTAAAATCACATTAATTTTAATCTTAGCAATTAAAATTTATAGTAAATTTTAAAGATAATTACTCGAAATGCATCTTGGCAATAAATATAATATATAATAAAGTGGATATATTGATAGTCTGTTGCCTTATTATACTACTACTTTGTGTATGAGAGAGAGTAACAAAGAAAAGGCATAGCTTCATTATAAAAAAATCTTAACAATTATAATTAGAATTTTTATTTATTAGTTACATTGTTTTCAAAACCATTTATTTCTCTCTGTCTGTAGACACCTGTCAAATAATGTGATGACATATACCACTGTGTCACTTGCAATTGTTGTTTCAATATAGATTAATGATTCATACATAATTCCAAATATTGTATAAACATATTTTATAATATTGTATTGTATAATAAAATATTGTATAATAATGCAGTTGATTGTAAAATTTATTTTATACTTTTGTATAAAATAAATTTTGCAATCAACTACATTATTATTATTCAAGCATTGAAACATAACACTCTGAGAAGTGCCTTCATGTTGAGTGTGTATACAATTGGTAGAGTTTGACTATTTGAATTGGCTCAACCAACATTGGGATCAGCCAGCAACTGATGACAATCACTGTCACAAACTACTAGTGATAAATTGAGAAATCTGTATCTGATTCAGACTAGGCACTATGTGGCTAGCACACAATTTGTTACTCATCTTTACTTCATATTTATGTACACTGCAGAACAACATAAAAGAAGTTGAAATTACAGATAGATTGCAATTATGACTCAGTTTTTGGTTCAAATATTTTTACTTCTAAGAAAACCATAGGAACTTTACATTTGGTGTTTGGTAATGGTTGCTGCCTTAGACAGCTGGATGTTTCAGATAATTAAAATGTCAGCCTACCGATCTGGGATCGAATCTGGGCAATCAAGAAATCCCGAAAGATTTTCAGGGATCAAATGTCCTGAATATGTCAGCTTCCTTTCCTCACTACCTGAATGTACCATTGTGGGTCTGGCCGAAACTATGACAGGTTATGATTAAGAGCGTCAGGGCTTAATCAAATTTAAAAAAATGGTGTTGCCACTTCTTAACAGGCACAATTTGAATGCTTGAATTTGAAAATGGCCACAGTCAAGAACAAGTGAGATTCGTTCATTAAAGTGCTTTCTGAACAAGGATTGTATTTTCTTGTGGTTGTTAAAGCTCTAAAAACCAAAATAATAACTTTTTCAATCAACTCTCATTAGAATCACCAGCAAATGTGACAAAAAAAACATGGCATTGCTCTTAGTAAGTCACCATCACCTTTTTCAAGAGTTTGAAATTGCATACCTGCAGACAATAACAAACAAGTGAAAAGACTGATTAGGAAGGAAAATGTACAAAGTGAACAAGCAGTAGTAAAAAAGAACCATACCTTCAAGTTTACTGTGCAAATAATCTGTCAAACTTACAAGGTAAATCTAAGAAAATGACTTTATTGTGTTGCCTCATTTCAAAGGGAAACAAAGACCAAAGTGCCAAAAAAATAGAAAATTAATGTGGTCCACTACATGTTATATGTCTTGGAGCGATATTATCCTGGAGAAAAGCACAAAGTTATCTTGCATCATGATAAGACCTCCAGACATACTGCCAGATTTATCGCTGGAACATTGAGGCGAACCAATGCTTTCAAAGAACGCCACCAAGTTGCCATCATCAGTTGTAAGAATCTGCTTTTGCATTGGATTCCTGAAGCGGCAACTGTTTCATCAGAAAGCCTCCACCGAAACAGGACTTTGGATAATGATTAAGAGGGAAGCACTTAAAGAACTGCTGAAAGATGTAGAGAAGTGTTCGATTCTTGAAAGTGACATTGCAGTTATTAGCTGAATACACTGATTCAGCTAATTGGATCTCGAATAATTATACAAAACAGAACCTCGCGTAAACAGAACCTCAATTTTTGCTTGGCGGAGATCACTGCCGTTACGGCAGTGATCTCCGCCAAGCAAAAATGTCACTGACTGACTATATATATTTATTTACACAGAAGAAAAAGGAAAAATAAACTTAATGCAGTTATCATATTTCTTTTCTTTTTCTTAATTATTCATTTCTCAATTCTTAATTATGAATTGAATTATATAATGTTTAGTTTTAAACTCAATCTAATTTCTTCTAGAATTTTCATGATAATATGATTGATCTATATAAAAGAAATGGAAGAATATTCGGGTAAATCATTTTTATCATTTAATTTATAAATATTTTTATTTTTAAATGTACTTTTCAATCTTACCGATTTTATATAAAAGTTGTAATGTAATAGATTAAATACAAATTGAAATGATTAACGAGGCCTGCCCTGTTACAGTAGAACCTCGAAAACTCGGCCTAATGTGGACCGAAGGGTGGCTGAGTTTGTGAAAATGCCGGGTTATCGGGAATGGGGTTAAAATAATAAAAAACTCAGAAAATACTGTACTGTACTTGTATGTATTGTTTGATTGTGAATATAACAGAGAATAAACTGCCCAAATACCCTTAAACAAAGGAAAAGTACGTCCTTTATGAAGACATAGAGCATTTACTACATGAAAATGAAAATTAATGAATACACTGTGTACAGTAATTTACCTGATAAGACAGACCTCAGAAAAATACTTTATGAGAGCTTTTATACTTTTATAAAGCTGTCTATAATGAAAATTAATTAACTAAGGATTTTTTTGCCC